>NC_133134.1:167284094-167584094 GCF_048418815.1 Hemitrygon akajei
GAAGCAATAAACTCTCTTCAGGTTATTTTGAAAGGGGAGGGGTGAGTGAAACGAAAAAAAAAGTGTTTATTTAAGTGGTCCTCAGAAAACCTGGGCTGTACATTTGCAGAACTCAAGAGGCAATATCCACTGAACAGCGAAACGGTCTGAACGGGTAGGTGAATCTATTCAAGCAACCTCCAATCGATCTGGGTCTTTACAAACAACAGCTCAATCGACTCGCTTTTAAGGGAAGTAGCATATATTTGTTTAAGTGTATTTTTTCCAAGAGCTTGCAAGAATGTGAGTTTAATTGGAATAAATGTCATTATTTTTACTAACATATTTGTGGTAATATTTTGGTTTATGTGCTCTGAATGATACATGTCTTGAGAGTGCACTATGGTCTGGAGGAACTTTGCTTCGTTCAGTTGTCAGATGAAAATAAACTTGAATTTCTTTTATAAAAGTGTACACTTTTCCTACACATATGAAATAACAATACTGGATTATGGGTAAAATACTTCAGAAATTTACTATCGCCATAATTCTTTTCACGAACATTACATTAGAAGTTTTCTTTGTAGAGAAACGGAGTAAAATCGATTATCGTTCTAAACTTTGAAAGCTTTGAGGACAATTGGGCCGGTGTTTAGTATATGTATTGGGGGTGCGTATTAGAGCACGGGCGGCCTTTGACCAGAAATAAATTGACAAGTGTGAACCCGTGATGTTTGCTTTCTTAGCTCTGTCATATATAAACGTGTTTAATTCCAAGGTTTTGGGAGGCAAACAAATCTGCGGCATTCTCAACCGAAGGATAAAGGCAAGAATGTGCGGTTATCGAAAAACAATTCTGCCCGCTACCCTAATGCGTGCGCCTAACAGACGACAAAATACGGTGTTATTTCTTTCCTAATGAAGGGTCTCGGCCCGAAACGTCGACTCCTTATTCACTTCCATAGATTCTGCCTGGCCTGCTGAGTTCCTCCAGCATTTAGTGTGTGTTCTTCTGGATTTCCAGCATCTACATTTATTTCACGTAACAGCGATGTGTGCTCGCTCCGACTAATTGAGCATTCGGGAACTTCAGCGGTTCCTGTAACCGCCCAGAATCATTGCCCTATTCAGGAAGCAATGTTCCATCCCGAGTAAATAAAGATCCCCGAATATCGCAAAATAGGAACGTGAAAAGTATTTATAAAAATATCTGCAAAATGACGAGGCGCTAGTTCCCATATCCAGGATATAATATAAAAAATATTTTAGCCTACTGTGTAGCCACTTTTCACTGCAAAACTGCGTAAACTGTTATCTAATATGACATACACTTAACGAGGCAATAAACGATGTATTTTCAAATGCTTCAGTCCCATAAAATATTCAGTTGCTCTGTTGCGAGAACGGAGAGGGCTAGAGGGCTTCCCTGCCTTGACAAGTACCGCATCCTTCAACAACGTTGTGTGTGTGTGTGTGTGTGTGTGTGTGTGTGTGTGTGTGTGTGTGTGTGTGTGTGTGTGTGTGTGTGTGTGTGTGTGTGTGTGTGTTCGTGTGTGCGAGTGTTTGTGTGTGTGTGTGTGTGTGTTGTGTGTGTGTGAGTGTGTTGTGTGTGTGTGTTTATGTGTGTATATGTGAGTGTGTTGTGTGTGTGTGAGTGTGTTTATGTGTGTATATGTGAGTGTGTTGTGTGTGTGTGTGTGTGAGCGTGTTGTGTGTGTGTGTTTGTGTGTATATTTATGTGTGAATGCGTTTGTGATTGTGTCTGTGTGAGTGTGTTGTGTATGTGCGTGTATTGTGTTTGTGAGAGTGTAAATGCCGTGGCTTCAGGCAAGGATGTCTGCTATTTTTCACTTCGGTCAGAACAACAATTACAGTTGAAATGTAATTGACAACAACTTCCTTTATTAACACACACGCTCAAAATGCCGGAGGACCTCAGCAGGTCAGGCAGCAACTATGGAAAGGAAGGGAGGCTTCTCCCTTCCTTTCCACTCCTGATGAAGGGTATCAGCCTGAAGCACTGACTGTTTATTCCTCTCTATAGATGCTGCCTGACCTCTGATTTCCTCCAGCATTTTGTGTGTGTTACTCTCGATTTCCAGCATCTGCAGAATCGTGTGTGTATGACTTCCTTTTGCGCCATAATAAAATAGATAGATAGATAGAAACTTCATTGATCCCAAAGGAAATTCCAGTGTCACAGTAGCATTACAAGTGCACAGATATACAAATATTAGAAGAAAAATAAGAAAGAATAAAAAAAGTTACCACAAATAGTCTAACAGGAGGGAGGTCATCACTTCCCCAGCTATAGGTTGGCTCACTATAGAGCCCGATGGCCGAGGGTAAGAATTAGACAATAGACAGTAGGTGCAGGAGTAGGCCATTCGGCCCTTCTAGCCAGCACCACCATTCACTGTGATCATGGCTGATCATACACAATCAGTACCCTGTTCCTGCCCTCTCTCCATATCTCTTGACCCCGCTATCTATAAGAGCTCTATCTAACTCTCTCTTGAATGCATCCAGAGACTTGGCCTCCACTGCCTTCTGAGGCAGAGCATTCCACATATCCACCACTCTCTGGGTGAAAAAGTTTTTCCGCATCTCTGTTCTAAATGGCCTACCCCTTATTCTTAAACTGTGGCCTCTAGTTCTGGACTCACCCATCAGCAGGAACATGCTTCCTGCCTCCAGCGTGTCCAATCCCATAATAATCTTATATGTTTCAATCAGATCCCCTCTCATCCTTCTAAATTCTAGTGCATACAAGCCCAGTCGCTCCAATCTTTCAACATATGACAGTCCCGCCATTCCGGGAATTAACCTTGTGAACCTACGCTGCACTCCCTCAATAGCAAGAATGTCCTTCCTCAAATTTGGAGACCAAAACTGCACACAATACTCCAGGTGGGGTCTCACCAGGGCCCTGTACAGCTGCAGAAGGACCTCTTTACTCCTATACTCAATTCCTCTTGTTATAAAGGCCAGCATGCCATTAGCTTTCTTCATTGCCTGCTGTACCTGCATGCTTGCTTTCATTGACTGATGTACAAGAACACCTAGATCTCGTTGTACTTCCCCTTTTCCTAACTTGACTCCATTTAGATCTGCCTTCCTGTTCTTGCCACCAAAGTGGATAACCTCACATTTATCCACATTAAACTGCATCTGCCATACATTTGCCCACTCACCCAGCCTGTCCAAGTCACCCTGCATTCTCATAACATCCTCCTGACATTTCACACTGCCACCCAGCTTTGTGTCATCAGCAAATTTGCTAATGTTACTTTTAATCCCTTCATCTAAATCATTAATGTATATTGTAAACAGCTGCGGTCCCAGCACTGAACCTTGTGGTACCCCACTGGTCACAGCCTGCCATTCCGAAAGGGACCCATTAATCGCTACTCTTTGTTTCCTGTCAGCCAGCCAATTTTCAATCCATGTCAGTACTTTGCCCCCAATACCATGTGCCTTAATTTTGCCCACTAATCTTCTATGTGGGACTTTATCAAAAGCTTTCTGGAAGTCCAGGTACACTACATCCACTGGCTCTCCCTTGTCCATTTTCATAGTTACATCCTCAAAAAACTCCCGAAGATTAGTCAAGCATGATTTTCCCTTCATAAATCCATGCTGACTCGGACTGATCCTTCTACTGCTATCCAAATGTGTCGTAATTTCCTCTTTTATAATTGAATCCAGCATCTTTCCCACCACTGATGTCAGGCTAACCGGTCTATAATTCCCTGTTTTCTCTCTCCCTCCTTTCTTGAAAAGTGGGACAACATTAGCCACCCTCCAATCAGCAGGAACGTTTCCTGAATCTATAGAACATTGGAAAATGATTACCAATGCATCCACGATTTCTAGAGCCACCTCTTTAAGTACCCTGGGATGCAGACCATCAGGTCCTGCAGACCATATAACCATATAACCATATAACAATCACAGCACGGAAACAGGCCATTCCGGCCCTCCTAGTCCGTGCCGAACTCTTAATCTCACCTAGTCCCACCTACCCGCACTCAGCCCATAACCCTCCACTCCTTTCCTATCCATATACCTATCCAATTTTACCTTAAATGACACAACTGATCTGGCCTCTACTACTTCTACAGGAAGCTCATTCCACACAGCTATCACTCTCTGAGTAAAGAAATACCCCCTCGTGTTTCCCTTAAACTTTTGCCCCCTAACTCTCAAATCATGTCCTCTCGTTTGAATCTCCCCTACTCTCAATGGAAACAGCCTATTCACGTCAACTCTATCTATCCCTCTCAACATTTTAAATACCTCGATCAAATCCCCCCTCAACCTTCTACGCTCCAATGAATAGAGACCTAACTTGTTCAACCTTTCTCTGTAACTTAAGTGCTGAAACCCTGGTAACAGACGTATCAGCCTTCAGACTCAACAGTCTATCCAACACCATTTCTTGCCTAATATAAATTTCCTTCAGTTCATCCTTTACCCTAGTTCCTTTGGCCACTATTACATCTGGGAGATTGTTTGTGTCTTCCCTAGTGAAGACAGATCCAAAGTACCTGTTCAACTCATCTGCCATTTCCTTGTTCCCCATAATAAATTCACCCGTTTCTGTCTTCAATGGTCCAATTTTGGTCTTAACTATTTTTTTGCTATTCACATACCTAAAGAAGCTTTTACTATCCTTCTTTATATTCTTGGCTAGTTTACCTTCGTACCTCATTTTTTCTTGGCGTATTGCCTTTTTTGTTATCTTCTGTTGCTCTTTAAAAGCTTCCCAGTCCTCCGGTTTCCCGCTCATCTTTGCTATGTTATACTTCTTCTCTTTTATTTTTATACTGCCCTTTACTTCCCTCGTCTGCCAAGGCCGCCCTTTACTCCCCTTCGGTTCTTTCTTCCTCTTTGGAATGAACCGATCCTGCACCTTCTGCATTATTCCCAGAAATACCTGCCATTGTTGTTCCACTGTCTTCCCTGCTAGGGTATTGTTCCATTGAACTTTGGCCAGCTCCTCCCTCATAGCTCCATAGTTCCCTTTGTTCAACTGTAATACTGACACATCCGATTTTCCCTTCTCCTTCTCAAATTGTAGGTTAAAACATATCATATTATGGTCACTACCTCCTAATGGTTCCTTTACCTCAAGGTCCCTGATCATATTACCTCATATAGCACTCTTTGGAGCAGCGCAGTTGTCTTGGTCTATAAAAGTGTTCCTCTGTTCAGCCAAGGTGGTACGCAGAGGGTGAGAAACATTGTCCATAATTGCCAGGATTTTCTGTAGTGTCTTTTATTCTACCACAGCCTCCGGTGTGTCCAGTTTGACTCCTATAACAGAGCCAGCCTTTCTAATCAGTTTATTGAGCCTGTTGGCATCACCCATGTTGATGTCCATAGCACTTCACGAGCATTACTAAACAACATTGTTAGATTTGTATTCAGATTGTTCCAAAGCTTGGTAAAAGAGGTTGGATTTAAGCAGCATCTTAAAAAGGGCAGACAGAGTATGTTCAGAAACGGAATCACCTTTAATATCACCAGCAAATGTCATGAAATTTGTTGTTTTGTAACAACGAAAAGAGGGCATGTCCTGGGTGATGAGGGTCCTTAATGGAAAAATGCCACCCTTTGAAGCATCGCCCTATGAAGGTGTCCTTAGTGCTGGGGAGGGTTGTGCTCGTGATGGAGCTGGCTGACTCAACAACTTTCTGCAGCTTTTTCCCATCCTGTGCAATTGATTCCATACCAGACGGCGATGCAACCAGTTATAATGCTCTCAGTCCATCTGTAGAAATTTGAGAAGGTGAGGGAATATGCATTTTAAACAACCTATAAACAATGGAGAAAGTAGAATTCAAGTCAAAGTAAATTTATGACGGGGGACCACGTGAGCAAGCAATGGCGTAAGACGTGTTTGGCTGGGCTCCTGCCTAACCTTTACTTTATTGTATATTTAGAATAGCGCTTTCTTTCAAATCTTATCAAAGTAAGTAAGTCGTCTAAGTACATATAGCAAGAGTTACTTTGTTCTCTGGCATCTAAGCTTCAAAATATAAATACACTGAGCCCACTAACACCAAGACGACCGACTCCCCGGCGCAGAGTTTAAGTGCTGACCGTCACCCCGCAAGAACTCAGGCGAAATGGACACGGAAGACCTGAAGATTCAGCTCCTCTCGGGGCTAAAAACGGACATCTCTGCGGTGACAAGCGCAGAGTTGAAAAAAGCCCTAGCCGAAATTTTAAACTACCTGAAAAACGAGTTGCAGGTAGTAAGAACCGAGCTAGCAAACAACGCGGCACGGACCCAAGTTGAGATTGACCATGTAGAGGCTAATGTTAAAGACATGGAAGACGGCATATCATCGTGGTCAGATGAAATGGTATCGTTTCAAACCATCGTAAACGCCCTGAAGTCGGAGCTGAAGGACTTAAGTGATAAATGTGAAGACTTGGAGGGAAGAATGCCGAGGTGCGATATCCGTATTTTGGGGGTCGCTGAAGGGCTCGGGTCAAGTTCCATTTCTAAATTACTGACAGAGGTGCCTAAACTGGACAAAGACATTCTCATCGACCGCTCGCATCGGAGTCTCACACCAAAAAAACAGCGGTGCAATTGGAGTTAAACTACATTATTATCAGGACTGTGTCAATGTTTTTCGTCGAGCTCGGAACCAGGCTCCGTTTAACTACTTTTTTTCCAGACACCACGGGGGTCGCCAAAACTCGAGCTGCGGTCACGGACGTCGGGAAACTGCTGCGTGACCAGCCGAATATCCGATAGGGGTATACTGTTCCCTGCTCAACTTCAGCATTACACTCAACGGGACGGAGAAAGAACTTCTGGACCCGGAGAAAGCCATGGCCTACGTAACAGAGCATATCGTCACGGCAGCAAAACACAGAACATGATCACGGACCAGTTTTCACATGTGGGACTCGGGTGGGCTGTTCATAAACAGTTGCAGAATCGATAACTTTCTGCAGTGCCCAGGAAAAGTCTTATGATTATCCTAGTCTTTTGACGTGGAAATATGTTTTCTTTGTGGTCACTGTTGTTGAGATGTTAAAGCTTTTATTTGGGAGGGGGGATCTTTAATTTTGAATCCTTCAATATGCTTAAACCAAATTGGATCCATCTCTCGTTAATTAGCAAATTCATAATACCAGCTGTAAGTGAGTGTGTGTTTGTATAGGTGACGAGGGTAGGGAATTACCAGAATATTTCTTTTTATTTAATATTTAGGCCTATCGTTTCTATCGATGTATATTGGGAGATACCTATGTGATATTCTACTTCCTTCAGTTCCATATGGTTAATAATAATATTTCATCTCAGACAAACGGTTGTTCTGTTAAATTGGTGAGTTGGGATGTTAAATCTCTTAATCACCCTGTAAAACGTAAAAAGGTATTTACTCATTTGAAACACCTATAGCATTCCTACAGGAGACCCACTTGCATATCTCTGATCATTGTCGACTAAGAGGGGGATGGGTCGGCCAAGTATTTCAGTCTAATTTTAATTCAAAGGCCAGAGGAGCAGATCTAATAATTAGTAAAAATACGCAGTTCGCGAGTGTTGAATCTGATCCAGCTGGACAGTTTTTAATTGTAACTGGTTGGCTATATGGGCTGCCCGTTATTTTTGCCAACGTTAATGCACCGAATTGGAATGACCATTATATTTTCTAGTGATTTCTTCTCCAAGTTGCCAAACGTGGTAACACATAAGCTCACCCTCGGAGGCCATTTTGATTGTGTCCTCTCTCCAATTTTGGACCGCAGTGCGGCGAGGAATGTCCCAATCTCTAGGTCAGCACAGTCTATCAGACATTTTCTTAAAACATACGGAGGGGCTGATGTATGGCGGTTTTGTAACCTTGCCTCTCGGAGTTACGCTTTTTTTCTCCTCAGTACAAGGGTCCTATTCGCGTATAGATATTTTTTTATGGACACCAGCTTTCTCTCTTCTGTAACAGAATGTGATTATGAAGCCATAGTTAGATCCGATCATAGTCCGCTGACTTTAATATTACGTATTCCTACTACACAACCGAGTTACCGTCCTTGGAGGCTAAATCCAACTCTCCTTTCAGATGAATGTTTTGTGAAGTATAGTTATTCCGAAATAGAATCTTTTCTGAGAATTGATCAAACACCAGGGATGTCTCCATCAATTGTGTGGGAGGCATATTTAAGAGGCCAGATAATCTCATTCTGCGCGCATGGGAGAAAAATAAGGACTGAACCTACTAAACAACTGACAGATCAGAAGCTGGAATTAGACCTCTTCCATAGACAAGCGCCCTCATCGGCTTTGCTCAAACAGCCTTTATTACTTCAGACCGAACACAATCTATTAACAATTCATGAAGCTGAATATCTTATCTCCAAGTTGCAATGTGAGAAAAAGCAGGGAGGCCGCTAGCCCATCAACTGCGTCAGAAAACGGCTAGTCATGGTATACCTGATATAAGGGATGCACAGGGCATAAAACAGATAATGTAGAAATTAACTCATGCGGCCATAACTTTTACCAATCACTGCACTCCTCAGATTCATCCACCACCCCATCAGATCTGGATGATTTCTTTAAAAAGCTAAGCATTGGCATGAGCTGCTGATCTGGAGAGGACAATCAGGACAGACTCAGCAATTAGGCCCATGCAGAGTGGAAAATCTCCAGGCCCAGATGGATATCCTTCTGAATTAAAAAAAAGTTTTCCACTCAACTTTCCCCATTACTATTATCTGTTTTTGAAGAGTCTTTTTTTATCCCACTCCCTACCTCCCACAATGAGTCAAGCAGTTACTTCATTAATTTTGAAAAACGGTAAAGACCCCCTTGAATGTAGTTCATACGGACCAATCTCCCTTTTAAATACAGATACCAAAATCCTTGCAAAAGTCCTGACACACCAAATGGAGAAGATTCTACCATTAATTATCTCACCCGATCAAACAGGTTTCATAAGAAATCGGTACTCTTTTTAAAATATAGGACATCTTCTAAATACAGTATACTATATGATTCCTCTGCATCTAGTACCCCAGAGATTTTTGAACTGCAACGTGGCACAAGACAGGGATGCCCTTTATCTCCACTCCTTTTTGCTGTGTTTTGCAGTTAGTATCAAAGGCATCCAGAGGGGAGCTTTGGACCATAGAGTGTCACTGTACGCTGATGATATGCTATTGTATATCTCAAATCTAACTCAAAGTTTCCCAAATCTATCAATATTGCTCACTAAATTCAGTCAAATATCTGGTTATAAAGTTAACTTTCAAAAGAGTAAGCTAATGCCAATTGGGACCACATGTTTGGACATTTCTTTTTCCGTGACCCCCTTTAGAATAAGCTATAGGAAATTTAAATACTTGGGGGTCTGGATAACACATAATTACAAGGACATTTATAAAGCCAGCTATCAACATTTCCTTTCCAATCTTAAACAGGAATTTGAACATTGGAATTCTTTATCTCTTTCCCTTAGCGGGAGGATTAATAGAATTAAAATGACTGTCCTGCCCAGATTCTTACACGTTCCAAAACCTTTTAATTTTTCTAACAGACTTTCTTCAATAACCTAAATAGTCAAATTTCAAGTTTTATTTGGAATATAAAACAGCCCAGAGTAAAGGAAAAAATACTACAGATGGGGTGGGGGGGGGGGGTGATTTGGCACTTCCAAATTTTCTATATTACTACTGGTCAGCTAACATAAGAGCAATTTTATATATTGGACAAGAGATGATATTGCTGCTCCTAGCTGGGTGATTATGGAAAAGTCATCCTTACAATGCTAGACTACCACTGTCACAACCTGTATCTAGTTTCACACTGAATCCAGTTGCAATGTATTCCATCAAAATTTAGTTCCAATTTAGATGTTATTTTGCACTTAATAACCTCTCACTCACTGCACCAGTAGCAAAAAAATTACATGTTCACCCCAGCAATAATGTGTGATTTTTGGTCTAAACATAGTATCACTTCGTTGGATAATCTCCACATTGACAGCAATTTTGCCTCTTTTGAACAGCTAGTTAAGAAATTTGATATCCCTAGGACACACTTCCATAGATATTTACAACTCAGAAGCTTTATGGCCTCTTATCTTTCCCTACTGCCCCCTTCATTGCTCTTAGATTCAGTCCTTGTGCAAAATTGATGTGAAACAATCTGTAAGCAAAATCTATGAGCTACTTAATGTAGTTAATCCAGAGAATTTTGATTTATTAAAACATAAATGGGAAGAGGATATTAAGGAAAAAATTCCAGATGACATATGGCAAAAACAATTCATAGAATTTATTCATCTTCTGTGACATGTTATTCATCTTAGACATGTTATTTTTCAGTTTAAAATTGTGCACCGTTGTCATTGGTCTAAAGTTAGATTGGCTAAGGTTAATAAAGATCTTGGACCCAATGTATGGCACATGTAAACAATTCCTGGCTACACTCTGCCATATGTTTTGGTCATGTCCAAAATCAGTAAATTTTTAGGGTTTGATTTTTGAAACTTTTTCAAAAATCTTTTGACAATTAATTAAGCCATCTTGGTCAATAGCACTATTTGGAATGCCTTCTCAGAATATTAAACTCAGCAAATTCCAAACCTATCTCATCAATTTTGGTTCACTTCTTGCCGGAAGGCTCATTTTGTGCAAATGGAAAGACTCTTCCCCTCCAACATATGGACATTGGATCAAAGATATCATGTACTTTATAAAATTTGAGAAGATCCGCTATTCGGTCAGGGAGCAGTCTGCGAGATTTAACACCATTTGGCAACCTTTTTTAAGTTTTGTCAAAAATATGGATGCTGAAAAAATTACTTGAATGTGTAGGGTGCTCTATCTTTATAGGTACACTAGGCCTTTGTATGTCTTTGACTGGTCTGGCTGGTTCTATTCTTGTTTACTGAGGGGTGGGGGGGGTTCCTTTTGTAACTGGTATAAAATGGTTGGTTGTATTATAACATACGCTCTGCTATTTTTCTTTGTTAATAAAAAATACTTTGATCAAAAAAAAGTAAATTCATGATCAAAGTATCTGTATGTTACCATGGACTACCCTGAGATTCACTTTCAAGGATCAAGGATTAACTTTATTCGCCATATACATTTACATATCCCGATGAAAAGGCCAGAAACACTGACTGCTCATTCTTTCCATCAATGCTGCCTGGCCTGCTGAGTTCCTCCAGCACCTTCTGTGTGTTACTCTTCATTTACGTGCTTTAAGGATTTGTTGTATTGCATTGGTCAGGATGTGACATGCAACAAAGAACACCAGACGAGATCAGAAAACACAAGGGGACTAATTCGCCCACTGCCCGCATAATCTCAACCTAACCTAATCCTAAAGTCCAAAAGGGGCACACACCCCCACAAACCCTAGGCAACTTCCCGATTAGCCCTGGCTTCAGCCCCACAAACCCTAAGCACACCCCGATTAACCCTTGCTAAACCCCCACAAACCCGGTATATACATCCACCAGCCCAACACTCAAACCTAATCCTAAAGTCCAAAAGGGACACACACCCCCACAAACCCTAGGCACTCCCCGATTAACCCTGGCTTCGGCCCCACAAACCCTAAGCACACCCCGATTAACCCTTGCTAAACCCCCACAAACTGGACATCCTATGTCAAGAGGGGCAAGATTCAACAAAGGCAAGTGTTGGACCTGGTTAATGAAGGCGTGGGCCAGTTCAAAGTTGCAGGGTCGCGTGAAACTGAATCTCAAGTGACGAGATCAAAAAGCACAAGAGGGCGCATTTGCCCACTGCCCGCATAATCTTAACCTAACCAACATTCAACAATGATATAAAAAATAAAGTTAGATGTTAAAGTAGAGATATAAATGTAGAAATATGTGCATGAATACATAAATACCATCATGTATTTTCAATGTAAACTTCATTATAAACAGTGTTTACAGTGCAGTAATGGGGTACTAAATAGAGAGTGGTGGGGGGGGCTAACTAGAATGATTGATTTTTCTTGCAGGCATTTACAGGAAAATAAATGCAACACAATTTATGTAAAAATACTATATAAACAATTAAAATCTGGAATGCACAGGAAAAGAGATCAGAGATGCACAGCAGCCCAGAAGGATTACAAACAAGAGAAAGAATGCAGAAGCTGTTAATCCAAGCAACACACATAAAATGCTGGAGGAGCTCAGCAGGCCCGGCAGCGTCTATAGGAAAAGAGTACAGTCAGTCTGTGTTTCAGGCCGAGATCCTTCATCAGGACTGGAAAAAGATGAGAAGTTAGAGCAAGAGGCTATAGTGTACAAGTTTGGTAATGGATAATATTTTGCTTATTGCCCAGACTTCAGCAGTGATCCATAGATTCTGGCCAATTTGGGTATTGCAAGTGCAAACCAATTGTCTCGTTTGTTAGCCCTCCATGTGGGTGCAATTCCTTCCTGAGGGGTCAAAGTTTCCCCATCAGATACTGAGAACACCTTCAGACCATAAGACATAGGAACAGAATCAGGTCATTCAGCTCATCAGATCTGTTCTGCTATTCCATCACGGCTGATTTTATTCCATCTCGGCTCCATTCTCCTGCCTTCTCCCCGCAACCTTTGAAGTCCTGACTAATCAAGAAACTATGTCTATATTCCTAGAATAATAGTCTTTGTCTTTGTTCCTTCTACCAAAATGCAAGAACATACATTTCCCTAACATACACTTTCCTGCATTGCATTTCATCTGCCAGTTCTTTGCCCACTCTTATAATTAATTGTCTTTATTGATTGATTGATTGATTAAGATACAGCACAGATCAAGCCCTCCCAAGCCTTTGAGCTATGCCGCCCAGCAACTCTCCACTCCCCCCCCCCCCCCAATTTAATCCTTGTAATCCGAGCATAATGACGAGACAATTGAGAATGACCAATTAACCTACCAACTGGTAACTGTGGGAGGAAACCCCACCTGGTACAGGCAACTTGGGTCACTTGTAGTCATGGGAGATTTTAACATGCAGTTCAATTGGGAAAATCAGGTTGGTAATGGATCTCAAGAGAGTGAATTTGTTGAGATAGCTTAAGAGCCCAAGAAATAGCTTTTTAGAGCAGTCATTAATTTAGCCTACTGGGGATCAGCTATACTGGATTGGATGTTATGTAATGTACCAGAGGTGATTAGAGAGCTTATGGTAAAAGAACCCTTAGGAGGCAGTGCTCACAATATGATTGAGTTCAACTTGAAATTTGATAGGAAGAAAGTAAGGTCTGATGTAGCAGTATTTCAGTGGAGTAAGGAAAATTACAGTGATATGAGAGAGGAGTTGGCCAAAGTAAATTGGAAGGAGCTGCTGGCAGGGATGTCAGCAGAGCAGCAATGGCATGCATTTCTGCAGAAAATGAGGAAGGTGCAGGACATGTGTATTCCAAAAAATGAAGAAATACTTAAATGGTAAAATAGTACAACTATGGCTGACAAGGGAAGTCAAGGCTATTGTAAAAGCAAAAAGAAGGGCATACAACAAAGCAAAAATTAGTGAGAAGATAGAGGATTGGGAAGTTTTAAAAAACCTACAGAGAGCAACTAAAAATCATTAGAAGGGAAAAGATAAAATATGAAGGCAAACTAGCAAATAATATCAAAGTAAAAAAAGTTTTTTCAAGTATGTTAAAAATAAAAGAGAGATGAGATTGGATATAGGACTGCTAGAAAGTGAGGCAGGAGAAATAATAATGGGGACAAGGAGATGGCTAATGTGACAGTCTTCACTGTGGAAGACACTAACAGTTTGGCTAATGTTGCAGTGTATGAAGGAAGAGAAGTGGGTGCAGTTACTGTTACAAGAGAGGAGATGTTCAAAAAAGCTGAAAGACCTAAATGTACGTAACTCACCTGGACTAGAGGAACTGCACCCTAGGGTTCTGAAAGAGGTAGTGTTAGAGGTGGCATTACAAATGATCTTTCAAAAATCATTGGACAGAGGACTGGAAAATTGCAAATGTTACTCCACTCTTTAAGAAAGGAGGAAGGAAGCAGAAAGTAAATTATAGACCAGTTAGCCTGACCTCAGTGGTTGGGAAGATGTTAGAGTCAATTGTTAAGGATGAGGTGATGGAGTACTTGGTGACACAGGACAAGGTAGTACAAAGTCAGCATGGTTTACTTCATGGAAAATCCTGCCTGACGAACCTGTTGGAATTCTTTGAGGAGATTACAAGTAGGATAGATAAAGGGGATGCAGTGGATGTTGTATATTTGGACTTTCAGAAGGCCTTTGACATGGTGCCACACATGAGGCTGCTTACCAAGTTAAGAGCCCATGGTTTTACAGGAAAGTTACTAACAAGGTTAGAGCATTGGCTGATAGGTAGGAGGCAGTGAGTGGGAATAAAAGGATCCTTTTCTGGTTGGCTGCCAGTGACACAGGGTTCAGTGTTGGCGACCACTTCTTTTTATGCTGTATGTACATAAATGATTTAGATGATGGAATAGATGGCTTTGTTGCCAAGTTTGAAGATGGAGGGGCAGGTAGTGTTGAGGAAACAGGTAGGATGCAGAAGGACAGACAGATTAGGAGAATGGGCAAGAAAGTGGCAAATGAAATTCAATGGTGGGAAATACATGGTCATGCACTTTGGTAGTAGAAATAAATGTGTGAACTATTTTCTAAACAGGGAAAAAATTCCAGGAATCTGAAATGCAGAGGGACTTGGGCGTCCTTGTGCAGAACACCCTGAAGGTTAACTTGCAGGTTGAGTCAGTGGTGAGGAAGGCAAATGCCATGTTAGCATTCAATTCAAGAGGTCTAGAATACAAGAGCAGGGATGTGATGCTGAGGCTTTATAAGGCACTGGTGAGGCCTTATCTTGAGTATTGTGAACAGTTTTGGGCCCCTCATCTTAGAAAAGATGTGCTGGCATTGGAGAGGGTCCAAAGGAGGTTCATAAGGATGATTCCAGGAATGAAAGGGTTATCCATACCAGGAATGTTTAATGGCGTTGGGTCTGTTCTCACTGGAATTCAGAAGTGTGAGAGAGGATCTCATTGAGAACTTTCAAATATTGATAGGCCTAGACAGAGTAGATGTGGAAAGGATGTTTCCCATAGTGGGAGAGTCTAGGGCAAGAAGGCACAGCCTCAGAATAGAGGGGCACCCTTTCAAATCAGAGATGCGGAGAAATTTGTTTAGCCAGGGGATGGTGAATTTGTGGAATTTGTTGCCACATGCAGCTGTGGAGGCCAGGTCATTGGGTGTATTTAAGGCAGAGATTGATAGGTTCTTGATTGGACACGGCATCAAAGGTTACGAGGAGAAGGCCGGGAACTGAGGTTCAGGAGGAGAGAAAAAAAGGATCAGCCATGATTGAATGGCGGAACAGACTTGATGGCCAGATGACCTGATTCTGCTCCTATGTCTTAAGGTCTTGTACTGTAAAGTGCTGTGCTAACCACTACGCTACCGTGCTGACTCATCTGCCACATCTTGGGCTATTATTCTAATCTGTCCAAGTCCTTCTACATGAATTGGATGTTGCAATGTGAAGTATGACATGCCTGCGGTCAGTTAGGGGGCCATTAGTTACGGAGGAAATGCATGAATTCTGTTGCTTTATTGCAACACTGGAACCTTCACAAAATTAACTTGTTGCCACGTGACACTGATTGTGAAACCATAACTATTCCCAGCAGCAGAGCCCCACAACAGCACAGCTGAGACGACTTGAAAGTGACTGTGTCACAACTCTGTACTTGCAGTGTTTTTGGGAAGAGTTGTACTTGGAGCCAACTTGGGCAGCGGGATGAGACGCGGTCATTTTGTGGTTTCGAAGATCATTGCGTGGTTCTTGGGAGCACCGTCCATATGACATCCACCCCACAAATTGTTCCATGTTAACGTTTGAGATGTCTAAAGAAAGTCAATGCGTTATGCAAAGGACCGTGACTGCACCATTTTCAATACAAAGCTGTCAGTTTTGAAGCTTAAACTAGGCCTGGGTATTTTATTGCGCATCAATGGGCACCGATTATCCACAGAATCAACAGCAAAGTAGAATCCTTAGATCATTCCATGGCTGATCAGTTATATTTCATCAAACAGTATTCCGAAACTCAATGTAATAAACACTCTCTTCACTACATTAATATTCCTCTTCCTCTGTAATTTTGTTAATAACATAGTAATAATTTTAAGTTATTGAGAGCAGAGAGTCGTAAAATTAGTCAGCTCCACTATGGGCACTAGCCTTTGTAGTATCTAGGATATCTTCAAAAGGTGATGCACCAAAAAAGGCAGTGTCCATCATTAAGAACCCCCATCAGCCAGGAACTGCCCTTTTCTCATTGGTACCATCAGGGAGGAGGTACAGGAGCCTGAAGACACTCACTCAGTGATTCAGAAACAGCTTCTTCCCTTCCGCCATCAGATTTCTGAATAGATGATAAACCCATGACCACTACCTCATGACTGTTTTAAACTTTGCACTACTAATTTAATTTAACTATTATATATATATATTTACTGTAAATGATAGCTTTTTCCCTCTATTATTGTAATGTTCTGTTGCCGCAAAAGACAATAAATTTCACCATATATGCTGGTGATATTAAACCTGATTCTGATATAAAAGGGAATCAAAATTTATTGGGACACCAGAGGTTGCGGATGCTGGAATCTGGAGCAATAATCTGCTGCAGGAATTCAGGACGCACAGGAGGTACTTCTTGCCTAATGGCAGCAATGAGTAGAGGGCCTGCATTTGATTAGGTTTGGCCATTGTTGTAAGTGATGGCAATGTAGCCTAGTGGTTAGTGTAATGTTGTAGTCAGCGACCTGCTTCAGTTCCCCTGCTGTCTGTAGGGGGTTGTTAGTTCTCCCCGTGACCACAGGAGTTTCCTCCAGATGCTCCAGTTTCTACCCACGTTGCAAAGACATACGGGTTGGAGAAACAACACCTCATATTCCCTCAGGGCAGCCTCCAACCTGATGGCATAAACATGAACATTAACTTCCCTAACTTCAGGTAATTTCTACCCCTCACCCCCGTTTCCATTCTCCTCTCAGCCCTTCTTCTCATCTGCCCATCACCTCCCTCCGATGCCCCTTCTCCTTCCCTTTCCCCCATGGTCCTCTTTGCTCTCCTATCAGATTCCTTCTTCTTCAGTCCTTTGCCTTTTCCATCTATCACCTCCCAGCTTGTACTCCTTCCCCTCCCCTCACCAATTTCTTATTCTGGGTCTTCCCCCTTCCTTTCCAGTCCTGATGATTCCCCTCCACAGACACTGTCGCAGCTCAAGCCCTACAGTTTATACTGAGTTTCTTCTTTTTTTTGAGTGCCATGGTAGTGTAGCAGTTAGCATGACACTAGTGCAGGTGGAGGTGTTGCAGACTTCAGAGTTCATCACCTGCGCCATCTGAAAGGAGCTTGTACATTCTCCCCCCCGACTGTGTGGGTTTCCTCCATGTGCTCTGGTTTCCTCTCACATTCCAGAGAAATACCAGTTGGTAGGTTAATTGGTCATTGTAAATTGTCCTGTCATTAGATTAGTGTTAAATAGGTGAGTTGTTGGACCAGAAGGGTCTGTTCTGTGCTGTAGCTCTAATAAATAAAACTGGCGTAACCACTGGACTGCCATTTTAAAAAAACGTATCAATTCCCTTTTTCCTTTCAGTTAGTCCTGATGAAGGGTCTCGGCCCGAAACGTCGACAGCGTTTCTCCCTATAGATGCTGCCTGGCCTGCTGTGTTCCTGTGTGTGTTGCTCAATTCCCTAATGTCCATTACATGAGGAAATCTAGCAGCTTTATCCAGTCTAGATTTACCTTCATAGTACATTTATTATCCAAGTATGTATATGTCACCACATACTACCCTGAGATTCATGTTCTTAGATTCATAGACAGTTATAAAGAAGTAAAGCACAGAAACAGAACATTTGACCCTTCTATTCCATGCCAAAACCATTTAAACTGACGAGTCTCTTGACCTGCCGGTACTGGGACCATAACCTTCTATATCCCTACGATTCACGTGCCTATTGAAAAATCTGAAATTGAGCTCTCATGCACCACTTGTGTTGGCAGTTCATTCCATACTCTTACGACCCTCTGAATGAAGATGTTTTCCTTCATGTTCCCCTTAAATTTCTCATCTTTCACCCTTAAGCCATGACCTCTGGTTGTAGTGCCACCCAACCTCAGTGGAAAAAGCCTGCTTGCATTTACCCTATCTATACCTGTCATAATTTTGTACACCTCTATCAAATCTCCTCTCAATCTTCTACTTTCTAAAGAATACAGTTCTAACCTATTCAATCCTTCCTTATAACTCAGGTCCTCCAGACCTGGCAACATTCTTGTAAAGTTTCTTTGCACTCTTTCAACCTTATTTACATCTTTCCTGTAGGTAGGTGATTAAAACTTCACACAATACTGCAAATTAGGCTTCACCAGCATATTATACAACTTCAAAATAACATCCCATTTCCTGTACTCAATACATTGATTTATAAAGGCCAATATGTCAAAGGCTTTCTTTATGACCCTATCTATCTGTGACGCCACTTTCAATAAATTATATACTGTATTCCCAAATCCCTCTGTTCTATCACAATCCTCCGTGTCCGGCTGCTCACTGTGTAAGACCTACCTTGTTTGGTCCAACTAAAGTGCAAAACCTCGCACTTGTCTGAATTAAATTCCATCTGTCATTTCTCAGCCATTTTTTCCAGCTGATCCAGATCCCTCTGCAAGCCACCATAGCCTTACTCACTGTCCAATACACCCCCAGTCTTGGTGTCATCCACAGAGTTGCCAATCCAATTCTTGCAGACATTTAAGGAAAATAAAGAAATAGGAAAATTTATACAAAAAGACTGACAAACAACTGATGTGCAAAGGAAGACAAATCGTATAAATAACAAAAAAGTAAATAAGTAATACTGTGCTATATAGTCCTTGAAAGTGAGTCTGTAGTTTGTGGACAACACACACAAAATGCTGGTGAAACACAGCAGGCCAGGCAGCATCTATGGGGAGAAGCACTGCCGACGTTTCGGGCCGAGACCCTTCGTCAGGACTAACTGAAAGGAGAGATAGTAAGAGATTTGAAAGTAGTGGGGGGAGGGGGAAATGTGAAATGCTAGGAGAAGACCTCCTCCCCTTACCCCATCCCTGACATATTTAGTTTTTTTTTCTCTCTCTCTGCCCATCACTCTGCCTGTTCTCCATCTCCCTCTGGTGCTTCCCCCCCCCCTTTCTTTCTCCCGAGGCCTCCCGTCCCATGATCCTTTCCCTTCTCCAGCTGTGTATCCCTTTTGCCAATCACCTTTCCAGCTCTTAGCTTCATCCCACCCTCTCCGGTCTTCTCCTATCATTTCGCAATTCCCCCTCCACCCACTACTTTCAAATCTCTTAGTATCTCTCCTTTCAGTTAGTCCTGATGAAGGGTCTCGGCCCGAAACGTCGACAGTGCTTCTCCTTATAGATGCTACCTGGCCTGCTGTGTTTCACCAGCATTTTGTGTGTGTTGTTTGAATTTCCAGCATCTGCAGATTTCCTCGTGTTTGCTCTATAGTTTGTGGAATCAGTTGAGGTGAGTGAAGTTATCCATGCAGGTTCAGGAGCCTGATAGCTGAGAGGTTCCTGGTGGTGTGGGACCTAAGGCTCATTATGTAGTTTTCAATATTACTAGTAACAGCCTGGAAGACATGTGTCTTCTGGGTGTGGCCCTGTGGATGAACAGATTCCTCGCCAGTGTCCATAAGACCATAAGATATAGGAGCAGAAGTAGGCCAGCAGCCCATTGAGTCTGCCCCATCATTCAATCATGGGCTGATCCAATTCTTCCAGTCATCCCCACTCCCCTGCCTTCTCCCCATACCACCTGATGCCCTGGCTAATCAAGAACCTATCTATCTTTGCCTTAATTACACCCAATGACTTGGCCTCCACAGCTGCTCCCCCAGCAACAAATTCCACAGATTTACGACCTTCTATTTAAAGTAATTTCTCCACATCTCTGTTCTAAATAGATGTCCTTCAATCTTGAAGTCGTGCCCTTTTGTCCTAAAATCCCCTACCATGGGAATTAACTTTGCCATACCTAATCTGTTCAGGCCTTTTAGTATTCAGAATGTTTCTATGAGATATCCCCTCATTCTCCTGAACTCCAGGGAATACAGTCCAAGAGCTGACAGATGTTCCTCATATGGTAACCCTTTCATTCCTGGAATCATTCTCGTGAATCTTCTCTGAACCGTCTCCATTGTCAGTATATTCTTTCTAAAATAAGGAGGCCAGAACTGTACACAATACTCTAAGTGTGGTCTCACAAGTGCCTTATAGACCTTCAACATCACATCCCTGCTCTTATATTCTATACCTCTAGAAATGAATGCCAACATTGCATTCACCTTCTTCACAACCGACTCAACCTGGAGGTTAACCTTTGGGCTATTTTGCACAAGGACTCCCAAGTCCCTTTGCATCTCTACATTTTGAATTCTCTCCCCATCTAAATAATAGTCTGCCCATTTATTTCTTCTACCAAAGTGCATGACCATACTCTTTCCAACATTGTATTTCATTTGCCCATTCCCCTAAACTATCCAAGTCTCTCTGCAGCTTCTCTGTTTCCACAACACTACCCGCTCCTCCACCTATCTTTGTATCATTGGCAAATTTAGCCACAAATCCATTAATACCGTAGTCCGAATCATTGACATACATCATAAAAAGCACCTGTCCCAACACCAACCCCTGTGGAACTCCACTGATAACCGGCAGCCAGCCTGAATAGGATCCCTTTATCCCCACTCTCTATTTTCTGCCGATCAGCCAATGCTCCGCCCACGCTAGTAACTTCCCTGTAATTCCATGGGCTCTTATCTAGCTAAGCAGCCTCATATGTGGCACCTTGTCAAAGGCCTTCTGAATATCCAAGTACAGCCCATCTACTGCATCTCCTTTGTCTACCCTGCTTGTAATTTCTTCAAAGAACTGCAGTAGGTTTGTCAGGCAGGATTTTCCTTTCAGGAAACCATGCTGGCTTTGGCCTATCTTGTCATGTGCCTCCAGGTACTCCATAATCTTATCCCTAACAATCGATTCCAACACCTTCCCAACCACTGATGTCAGGATAACAGGTCTATAAGTTTCCTTTCTGCTGCCTCCCACCCTTCTGAAATAGTGGAGTAACATTTGCAATTTTCCAGTCATGTGGTGTTGTTGAATGAAATGTCACGAGAGATTAGAACATTGAGACAGCAGCGTACGCTGCTGCAAACTGTAACTTCAAAACAGCAAGCTGTTGGGCTCCCTCTCACTATGACAGCAGCGATACCTCTCTCTCCTTCATCAGGGAAAGAGAGGGAGAGAGCCTGTGGCACGTCAAACTGATGGGGGTGATGGACTGCAGATCACGGTCTCTTTGCGGGCTTTTCTATTCCTTATATGGTGGGTGGTGGGTCGGGGCTGAGACAGGTGGGGGGAGGGTCAATGCTTTTGCTGTTACTTGTGTGTGTGTGTGGGGGGAGCATTTTCCTGTCATTCATTCTTTGGGGTTTTTCTTCTGTTTTGTCGATGTCTGTGAAGAGTGAGAATTTCAGGTTGTATATTGTATACATTCTCTGATATTAAATGGAACCATTGAATCATTGATGGTTGAGAGATAATAACTGTTTCTGAACCTAGTGGTGTGGGACCAAAAGCTTCACACCTGATGGTAGCAGTGAGAAGAGAGCAGGTTCCAGCTGGTGGGGGTCCTTGATGATGGATGTTGCTTTCTTGAGGCAATGCTCAAGGGTGGGGAGAGCTTTGCCTGTAATGGACTGGGCTGTATATGCACCTGTGGATGTTAAACCACCAAGAAAGTTGGAGACTTAATTGCCTCCCTGGTTTAGGGTTAATTTGAAATGAACAATAAATGCCAGCTTTGTTGTTAACATCCCCTGCATGGACAAATAAATGTATTTTTTCTCTTTCTGCCTTAATACAAACAATCCCTTCACAAGTAAAGTTACTTTTGAGCTGACAGAAGAAATTAAAACTCCAGTGAGATAAATGCTTTCTCAGAGGTTTACATCCCAACATGTAGACCCCCAGTTGTATTATTTCAGTCATAAATTCTAGGCTAAGGCTTTTGTGGGGAGAGGGTGAGCATAAAACTGTAGGGTTCCTCAGCAGTAAATTCATGTTTTAAAATTAGCCTACTTTGACCCTACATTTGGGGTCATTGTTTCAGAATTGAAGTTCAAAGTTCAAAGTACATTTAGAACATAGAACATGGAAATACATTATGTTAACTGTATTTCAATACAATTGGTTTATTATGTACTCCTATTTGATATACTTAAATACATTATTCTTAGAAGGGGTCCATAGGCTTCATTGGACTGCGAAAGGGGTCCATGGCATAAAGAAAGGTTAAGAACTTCGGCTCTACAGCCATGACTGTGTGGATAGGCACAGTGTAAACATCATCTATAAATACCCCAATCTACAAATTCTGCTGTTGACAGAATCTCAGATGGTGACAAGGAGACATACAGGAGTGAGATAGATCAGCTGGTCGAGTACTGTCACAACAGCAATGTCAGTAAGGCCAAGGATTTGATTGTGGACTTCGAGGGGAAACTGGGAAAACACGCAGAAGTTCTCATCGAGGGGCCTGCAGTGGTGAGCAGCTTTAACCTCTCTGAAGACCTATCCTGGGTCGAATATATTGATACAATTATTAAGAAGGCACGCTAACAGTTACATTTCATTTGAAGTTTGAAGAGAATTGGTACATCACCAAACACGTTAGCAAATTTCTACAGATGTATCATGAAGTGTATTCTGACTGGCTGCATCAGCAGCAAATGCACAGGATTGGAAAAAGCTGCAGAGGATTGTAAACTTAGCCAGCTCTACCATGGGCACTGATCTCCCTACCATCGATAACATCTTCAAAAGCCGATGTTTCAAGAAGATGGCATCATTATAAAGGACCTCCATCACCCAGGACATGCCCTCTTCTCATTGCTACCATCAGGGAGAAGGTACAGGAACCTGAAGACACACACTCAGTGATTCAGAAACAGCTTCTTCCCCTCTGCCATCAGATTTAGGAATAGACAATGAACCCATGAGCATCTCTGAATGCACAACATGTTGAAACTTGAAGTGGATGGGGTACAGTAGCAGAAGACCATGAGCATACAGAAATACAGTCTCAACCTGCACTCACCAATGCTTTTCATTAATGTGCCCATCTAAAAGCCTCTTAAATGCCTTTGTCATATTTGCTTCCACCACCACTCAGGAAGCGTATTCCAGACAACCCCCACACTGTGTAAAAACAACTTATCCCACACCTCTCCTTTGAACTTATCCCTTCTTACCTTAAATGCATGCCCTCTGGTATTTTACATTTCCACCCTGGGTAAAAAAAATACCGGCTCTCTACTCTATCTATGCCTCTTATAATCTTGGAAACTTCTATCAGATCACTCCTCAGTCTCTGCTTCTCCAGAGAAAACAACCCAGCTTTGTTCATGATGCTCCCTGGACTGGAAGATATGAGCTCTACAGAGTGGTTTGCAGAAGAGCATCTCAGAATGCACAACCTGTTGGAACTTGAAGAGGATGGGCTACAGCAACAGAAGACCACACACAAGTACTCAGTGGCCACTTGATATGGTACGGGAGGTACCCAATAGAGTGGCCACTCATGTATGTTAACGTCCACATCTCCGTATTATTCTCAATAAAACAATAGGAAAAAAAAACAGGTTTTTGGCATTGTCTTTCTCCATTAGATCTGATTGACAGTTATGGATTTGTGCCTGGACATTTCTGGTATGTTCTTAGTTAACTTTTCCACATCTTCCATTTATTTAACAGCAGTAGAATAAACTGGTAACTCAAGGCAGAGTTCCTTAATAAGATACATCTTCCTTTAAAAATATGTTTTCCTTCTTTTTCTAAGAACTTCTATTCCTCAGGGTCCTAAACTCCACTGCACTGCATAGATTTCTCTCATGTACCTCTGGTAATATTGTATGAATGGCCCCAAAAGGCTGTCTGATTTTCATATAAGATTTTTTGCCTGGACCTCAATAAATATCTCCACTAATCTGTTATGACTGACTGTAGTAGTACTGTGATCACTTGAGTTGCATATGATGTTCTCCCAAGGGCTTATGCCCTTCATGGGAAACCTTGTTTAACAAGGCGAGGCTGCTGCAAGGACAGCCACCACACAGTCCTTAACAAATCAGGATCGGAGTTCAGTGACATAGAGTGCAAGGCTACTGGGGATGCTTCACTGCTGCAGTCTTTCTCTGCTTTCATCACCATTGTGATGTATCACCATCTACTGCCAGCTCCGCATGATTGGATCTTCTTTGCCTGTAACCTTACCACCATGGGTGACCCTACCAGGAGCTAAACTCTTGGGATCTCAAGAACTATTTATTTATATCTGCATTTGCACAGTTTGTTTACAGTTTCTGATATTTACAGGTTACAGTTACTGTTCTACAGATTTGCTAAGTATGCTGGCTGGAAAAGGAATCTCAAGGTTGTATGTGGTGACTGTATGAGAAGGATTTGGGCATCCTGGTAGACTCATCACTATTAGCATCTACACAATTCACAGAAGTGAACAGCAAGGCTAGTAGAATGTTGGGCTATATAATGCGTTCAGTGGAGTTCAAGTTTAGAGACATTCTCCTTAAGCTGAATAATGTGCTTGTGAGGCCACACCTTGCACAACTTTGGTCTCCATATTGTGCAAGGGATGTGAAGGCACTGGAGAGAGCTCAAGGAAGGGCAACGAGACTATTCCAGGTCTGTAGGGTATGAGCTATGAAGAACGTTTGAAAGAATTAAATCTTTTTAGCTTAAATTTTTTTATCTTTTTAGAATGAGAGGGAACATGATAGAAGTGTTCAAAATCATAAAGGGTGTAAGTAAAGTGGATACTAGCTGCTACTTCAAAACTAATCGATCAATGAGGACACAGGGCCACAGGTGGAGACTGGTTAAGGGGAGATTTCAGACTAACATCAGGAAGCATTTCTTTACACAGTGAGTTGTGGACACATTGATGTACCATCAATAACTCTTTCTGAGACGTGAAGGCGAGATATCGGCTTTTATTGACTGGAAGAAAGAACAAGCAGTAGTTGACCATCATACTACATCCTGGAGACTGAGGGCCGGGCTCAGGCCTCAATCGCCTTTATACCGGGGTCTGTGGGAGGAGCCACAGTCAGTGGGAGGGGCCACAGGAGCAGTCAGCAGGGGGCGTGTCCAGACAGGTATATGTAGTTCACCACATTCACCCCCCCTTTGTTTTAAAAGAGAGTCCCCATGGGGCGAAGTTTCTTACAAGTATATTTACAGGTTAAGTCTATCAGGTGGTCGAATCTGTCGCTGCGATCTACGTAGCACCGGCTGTGGTTGCACAGGTGCCGGTGGTGATTGCACCGGAGATGGTGGTTGTGCTGGTTCCGGCCTAACTGGAGGTGTCAGCCCACTAGGTGTCAGTGATCCCTCATGCGTGTGGTATATGCGCGTGCGAGACGCCTGGTATAGGAATGTCGTGAGGAGTCTGTGTAGGGCTCGGTGTGCGCGGTGTCACCTCGGGTACAGGGTTCATAGTTACCATGGAGTGTTCGGGGTAGTGGCCTGCTGCTTCTGCGGGTGCCAGGTCGCGGATGGAGACTGTGTCCTCCCGCCCATCAGGTAAGACCACGTAAGCATACTGGGAGTTCGCATGTAGAAGGTGAACCCTCTCGACCAGCGGGGAGTATTTATTGCTCCTCACATGTTTCCGGAGCAGCACTGACCCTGGGGATGTCAGCCAAGCTGGTAGGGTGGTCCCAGTGGCAGACTTCCTGGGAAAAGAGAATAGGCGCTCGTGAGGGGTGGCATTGGTGGACGTAAATAACAGGGAGCGGATAGAGTGGAGTGCCTCAGGGAGGACCTCCTGCCATCAAGAGACCAGCAACCCTTTTGACTTAAGGGCTAAAAATGTGGCCTTCCACACTGTGGCATTCTCCCTCTCCACCTGTCCATTTCCCCGGGGATTATAACTCATGGTCCGACTAGTAGCAATGCCCCTAGCCAGCAGGTACTGGCGCAGCTCGTCACTCATAAAGGAGGACCCTCTATCACTGTGGATATAGCAGGGATATCCGAACAGAGTGAAGAGCTGGCGCAGGGCTTTTATGACGGACGTGGTAGTGGTGTTGGGGCAGGGGATGGCAATGGGGAACCGTGAGTACTCGTCGATAATGTTGAGAAAGTAGACATTGCGGTCGGTGGAGGGAAGGGGGCCCTTAAAGTCAACACTCAGTCGCTCAAAGGGGCGGGTGGCCTTGATAAGTTGCGCCTTTTCAGGATGGTAGAAGTGCAGTTTGCACTCAGCGCAGACTTGGCAGTCCCTGGTCATCGTCCTGATGTCCTCAAGGGAGTACGGCAGGTTCCAGGCTTTCACGAAATGGTAAAATCGGGTGACCCCCGGGTGGCAAAGATGTGCATGGAGGGCGTATAGTTGGTCGAGCTGTGCGCTGGCACACGCTCCCCGGGATAGGGCATCAGGGGGCTCATTGAGCCTTCCAGGCCAGTACAGGATATCATAGTTGTAGGTGGAGAGTTCTATTCTCCACCGCAAAATTTTATCATTTTTGATTTTGCCCCACTGTTGGTTGCTGAACATGAACGCAACTGAGTGCTGGTCGGTCAGCAAGGTGAACCTTTTGCCGGCGAGATAGTGCCTCCAGTGCCTAATAGCTTCCACTATGGCCTGGGCTTCTTTCTCCACCGCAGAGTGCCGAATTTCAGAGCCTTGAAAGGTATGTGAAAAGAATGCTACTGGCCTGCCTGCCTGATTGAGGGTGGCAGCAAGCGCGAAATCGGAGGTGTCACTCTCTACTTGGAAGGGAATGGTCTCGTCCACCGCATGCATCGTTGCTTTGGCAATGTCCCCTTTAATGCAGCTGAAGGCCGCGCAGGCCTCGGCAGAGAGGGGAAAAGTGGTAGACTTGACCGGGGGTGGGCCTTGTCTGCGTAATGGGGGACCCATTGGGCGTAATAGGAAAAGAAGCCCAGGCACCGTCTGAGGGCTTTGAGAGTGGTGGGAAGAGGGAGTTCTAACGGGGGCGCATACGGTTGGGATCAGGGCCAATGACCCCGTTTTCCACGACATACCCAAGGATAGCGAGTCGGGTGGTTGCGAACACACACTTGTCCCTATTATAAGTAAGGTTCAGGGCTTTGGCCACTTGGAAAAATCGTTGGAGGTTGGCGTTGTGATCTGGCCAGTCGTGACCACAGATGGTGATGTTATCCAGATGGGGAAATGTGGCCTTCAGTTGGCACTGGTCCACCATCCAGTCCATTTCCCTCTGGAAGACCGAGACACCATTTGTGACACCGAATGGGACGCACAGGAAGTGATAGAGCCTACCGCCCGCCTCGAAAGCGGTGTAGGGGCGGTCCTCTGGGCGGATGGGGAGCTGGTGATAAGCGGATTTCAGATCTATTGTCGAGTACACCTTGTACTGAGCTATCTGGTTGACCATATCCGCGATGCGGGGTAGTGGGTACGCTCAAGCTGCGTGAACCTATTGATGGTTTGACTATAGTCCACGACCATCCTATTTTTCTGCCCAGTCCGAACAACAACCACCTGGGACCGCCAAAGGCTTGTGCTTGGCTCAATGATCCCCTCCCTGAGCAGCCGCTGCACCTCTGACTGAATGAAGGCCCTGTCCCCCGCGCTGTACCTCCTGCTTTTAGTTGCCACAGGTTTACAGTCGGGGGTCAGGTTGGCGAACAGCGGTGGGGGAGGGATCTTGAGGGTGGAGAGGCTGCAAGTGGTGTCAGTAGCGCAGCTGTCAGCATGGTACTGGGTGGGATGTGTGGTTCAGTGTGTGTGTGTGGTCAGTAGCGGGGTATATGGCGAAGTCCCACAAAACTGAGGATTCCTGACAGTGAATGGTGGGAGGGGCCCGTCATATGCCATAGTCACACTTTCGAGGTGGCTCTGGAAGTCCAGCCCCAATAGCACAGGCGCGCACAGTTGAGGCATGACCAGTAGCGCAAAGTTCCGATATTCTGTGCCCTGCACCACCAATGTCGCTACACAACCCACCCGGATGTCTGTGGAATACGACCCAGAAGCCAAGGTGACCCTCTGGCTTACCGGCCGTGTCACGAGTCCGCAGCGTTGCACTGTGTCCGGGTCAATAAAACTCTCAGTGCTGCCCGTGTCAAACAGGCAGCTAGTCCTGTGCCCCTCCACCAGGATGTCCATCATTGACCTTGCAAGCTGGTGTGGGGCGCTTTGGTCGAGGGTTACGGAGGCCAGAGTTGAACTGCCGTCTTGGTGCCCGGTAAGCACTGGTGGGTAGGGGGCGGGGCATGTTGGCGCTGACAAAGATGGCCGCCCCCATCCGGGCATGCAAGATGGCGGCCCCCATGTCTCGCACGAGGCAGGCAGGCAAGATGGCGGCCCCCATGCCTCACACGCAGCGCTGCCCAATCCCGCTCGTGGTTTAGACTTACAGACCTTGGCGAAATGGCCCTTCTTCCTGGAACAGGTCGCTTCTCGGGCCGGGCAGCGTTTTTGGGGGTGCTTTTCGAGTCCGCAGAAGTAACACTGTGCGGGCTTGCGACTGGCAGCAGCTATGGTCGGGTTCAGAGAGTTCGTGGAATTGCGAATTCGCTCGCGGGAACCGGCGGCGGCGGGGTCTGAGGTGTCCATGGAACCGGCTGGACAGCGTCAGCGTTGTGCAGAGCAGCCTCCAGCGTGTCGGCCGTCTCGATCGCCGAGCGTAAGGTAAGATGGGCATTTTCCAGCAGTCGCTGGCACACGTACACTGACCTGATCCCTGTAACAAAGGCGTCTCGCACGAGGAGCTCCGCATGTTGTTCCGCCGTGAGAGTTTTGCAGTCGCAAGTTCGCACGAGTGTCTGTAGGGCTCAGAGAAACTCGGCGCTCGACTCTCCAGGCTGCTGTCGTCGCGTAGCTAAGCGATGTCTTGCGTAGATGGTGTTCACCAGCCGCAAGTACTGTCTTTTGAGGGCGTCCAGTGCCCCTTGGTAGGTCGACAGGTCTCTGATAAGTGAGTAAACTTTCGGGGTGACCCTTGAGAGGAGAATTCTGTGCATAACAGCGGGTTCAGTTGCACTAACCTCCTCCAAGTATGATTGGAAGCATGCAAGCCAGAGTTCACCACACAGATGGAACAAACTACTTGGTTGTGTAGTTGACAGTAGTACCTCAGAGACTTTAAAATCTAAACTCGATAGTTATCTCAACACACTATGTGAATAGGAATTTGGCAAGTTGCTGCCATGTGATTAGCTGTTTAGATATTTGCATTAACAAGCAGATGTATGGGTGTACCTAATAAAGTGGCCACTGAGGGAGTCCACTCTGCTCACCGTATGGTTGCCACTAGATGGCGATCTGGATGCAGGGGATAAGAGCTAATCCTTGGCAGCTCAGTTAGTCTGGGTTTTTCAATATGCTGGAGAATATAATTAATTACATCAGCCTGTCAGACACACACAGCTGAGTACAAAGTGACGCTTTGATCTTCAAAATTAGATTCTACTCTCTGTGTTGTTCAGGGATGTCATATATTAGTCTCCAGCTGGAGCCGCATATGGGGACCCAGCCTTACTTCCTATGGCCTGGCAAGATGAGGAGAAACCGGAGGTGTTAGGTGGCAGATAAAATAAACTTTATTTATCACAGTGAAATGCGCCATTTGTGTCAAAGACCAACACAGGCCGAGGATGCACTGGGGGCAGCCTGCACATGAAACAGCTAATTTCACGACAAATTCAGCTTACAGAGAGGAGGTACAGCGGCTAACGGACTGGTGCAGAGCCAACAACCTCTGAATGTGAACAAAACAAAAGAGATGGTTGTTGACTTCAGGAGGGCATGGAGCGACCACTCTCCGCTGAACATCTCCAGTGCCAACTGAAGGTCCCTCACCTGGTCCCTCAACACCAGCTCCATAGCAAAGAAAGACCAGCAGCGTCTCTACTTTCTGTGAAGGCTGAGGAAAGTCCATCTTCCACCCCCCATCCACATCAGATTCTACAGGGGTTGTATTGAGAGCATCCTGAGCAGCTGCATCACTGCCTGGTTTGGAAATTGCACCACCTCGGATCGCAAGACCCTGCAGCAGATAGTGAGGTCCACTGAGAAGATCATCGGGGTCTCTCTTCCCGCCATTACAGACATTTACACTACACGCTGCATCCGCAAAGGAAACAGCATTATGAAGGACCCCATGCACCCCTCATACAATCTCTTCTCCCTCCTGCCATCTGGGAAAAGGCTCCGAAGCATTCGGGCTCTCACGACCAGACTATGTAACAGTTTCTTCCCCAAAGCTATCAGACTCCTCAATACCCGAAGCCTGAACTGACACCTTGCCCTATTGCCCTGTTTATTATTTATTGGAATGCCTGCACTGTTTTTGTGCACTTTATGCAGTCCAGTGTAGGTCTGTAGTCCAGTGTAGCTTTCTCTGTGTTGTTTTTTTTTACGTAGTTCAGTCTATTTTTTGTACAATGTCATGTAACACCATGGTCCTGAAAAACATTGTCTCATTTTTACTATGTACTGTACCAGCAGTTATGGTCGAAGTGACAATAAAAGTGACTTGACTTGACTTGAAATCTCAGTGATAACAAACCTGATTCTGATTCTGAAGTGTCCCTATGCTTTTGACGCTAACATAGCATATTCACAACTTACTAACCCAAACCAGACACGAGGAAATCTGCAGATGCTGGAAATTCAAGCAACACACACAAAATGCTGGTGGAATGCAGCAGGCCAGGCAGCATCTATAAGGAGAAGCGCTGTCGACGTTTCGGGCTGAGACCCTTCGTCAGGACCTGAACTAAGTTAATCAAATATTTCAGCATGAAGCTCACTGTAACTAAGCTGAAATCCAAATAAGACATTCTATCACAAGATGACATATTTTTAAAAATATGTGTACGTTTGTGCATCCTGGTTTCAAAGGCACCTTGTTAGCTGAAGAAAGTTCAGAGGAAAGAAACAAGGAAAATTTCTCAATTGAAGTTTCCTGATCTAGTTTGCAATCTCTGTTTACTGTCATTGGAAAGCTGACAGACAAGTTCTCAGGCCTTTAAAATCTCAACAAGATCTAGATAATAATCCTACAACCAGAGGATACAAACCTCCAAGAGGACCACAACTATGTCTTTGGGTTTGGAGACTCACACGTCTCAATGACCCAGAGAGCTATGTTGGCTGGAGTCAGGGCTTTACACTTTGGCTCTTGGTAGGGTCACCCATGCCAAACAGGTCAAAGGATGGAAGCCAGACTAAGGGTGGTCCACCAATCCTCCAGGTTTGGGAGTTTAGCTCTGGGCGAACAGTTCTGACTGGACAAACAAAATTGTTATGGAAACAGCAATGAAGAGTCCTTCAACATCTGAGTGCAGTGGTATTCCTGAGTCTCCACCTGGGACTTGCGTGGCTGACGATAGTGAAAACCGAGAGGAAGCTACTGATGTGATGAAGCTCTGAATACTGTCAGAAATGGTGTAACGAGCAGTAAGTAAGAGGATACAAAACACATAATTAACAAATATTGCACAAGGCTACACTGGAGAACTATTGCAACAAGACTTACAAATAGTTGGGCAGCACAGTAGCGTTGTGGTTAGTGTAATGCTATTACAATGCCAGTGACCCGGGTTCAATTCCTGCCACTACCTGTAAGGAGTTTGTACATTTTCCTGGTGCTCCAGTTTCCGCCCACATTCCAAAGACGTTCAGGTTAGTAGGTTAATTGGTCACCCATCTTGTAAAGAGACTGCCCAGAAGGAGGCAATGGCAAACCATTTCTGTATAAAACTTTGCCAAAAACAGTAACATTCATGGGATCATGATTGACCACGTCATATGACAAGGCACATAACAATGATGATGTTTCTATAAAGCAGCTTAGAAGATTCAATATGTCATCAAAGCCTCTTGAAGAGTGAGAGGAGTTGATGTCATTGAATGACTGTTTAGACAACCACTGTCGCCAGCAGCTCATGGGAAATGTGGGACAAATGCTGAGGATATCCTGTTCAGAGTCTGATAACAGCGGGACAGGAACTGTCCTTGTGCCCGGTGGTATGTGCTTTCAGGTGCTTATATTGATGGGATAGGGGAGAAAAGGGAATGCCCAGTGAGGGTGGTATGTGTTGGCTGCTTTACTGAGGCAACAAGCAGACAGAGTGCATAGAAGTGAAGCTGTTTTTTTTAAAATTTATTGAGATACAGCACAAAATAGGCCCTTCAGGCTCTATGAACCATGCCGCCAATAAGACGTAGGAGCAGGCTTAGGCCATTTGGACCATCAAATTGGCTCCACCATTCCACCTTGGCTAATTTATTATCCTGTTCAATCTCACTCTCCTGCCTTCTCCCCATAACCTTTGACACCTTTAATAATCAAGAACCTATCAGTCTCCACTTTAAATATACTCCAACGACTGAGGCAATGAATTCCACAGATTCATCACCATCTGGCTAAAGAAATTCCTCCACATGTCTGTTTCATCTCTGTTCAATAAGCTTCAATGAAATTCCCCTCTCATTCTTCTATGCTCCAGTGATTACAGGCCCAGAGCTATCAAATGTTCCTCATGCACTAACCCTTTCATTCTCATGAACCTCCTCTGAAATTTCTGCAAAGACAGCACATACTTTCTTGGATAAGGGACCCAAAACTGCTCACAATAGTCCAAATGCAGCAATATTTGATAACCTACATCAATGATAATACATTTAAAAATATTTTCTGTATTACAAAGCATTTTGGGGCATTTTGAGGCTGCATGCAAAGTTATAGATTTGTCAAGTTTTCCTTTCTAATATTAAGTTATGCTGTCATTGGTGCACAAACAATAACCTGTTTTATTTTGCCCGCCCCTTAGTTCCTCAACATTGAAGATGGCCAGAATAGTTTACTACTACTGGATTCTACAATGTACCTGCTGCATTCTTGTCTACTCACATCTTGTTATTGAAGAAAAATTTCCAGAAGCTCCACAGAACAAGAACATTTCTGATCTCCACCAATCCAAGTATACTGGCATCTCCATAGTGGGTTAGTCACAAGTTATTAGAGATCTGGCTGCGTGCTGAATAGCAAACAAAGTTTTATTTTAGTAATGATGTCGCTTGGCATTTACTCAGTGGGTGAAGCAATTAATGGAAAGTATTGAAAATTATTTCTGGTGTGAATGAATAATTCATTTACTGTTACCATAGTCTGTGGCAGGGGTTCCCAACCCTTTTTATGCCATGGAGCCCTATCATTAACCGAAGGGTCTGTGGACCCCAGGTTGGGAAAGGCTCAAAAGGTTCATTTTATTATCAAAGTATGAGTGCAGAATACAGCTCTGAGATTTGTCTTCTCCAGACAGCCATAAAGTACAGAAAACCATAGAAGTAGTTGCAATAAAGTCATCAATTCCCTCCCTTACATGAAAACAATACGAAACAAAAACTCGCAAACCCCAACCCCTCCCTCACACAAAACCAACAGATCTCTCTAACTCCCAGCCTGCCAATCAGCAAAAGAAAGAATGGGCAAGAACATGAAAAGTATACATAGAAAAAGGCCAATATGAACCAATCCATAAATCTCAGAATTTTGATAACATCTCTGAGAGCATCGGAACCCAGTCTATGATTAAAGAGACGTGTCCTTGATAGATGTTGCCTTCCCTTATTGATAGTACCTTTAGCAAGTTAGGCAGCATCTATGGAGGGAAATAAACAGTTGACATCAATAATGCTGCCTGACCTGCTGAGTTCCTTCAACATTTTGTGTTGCTTAAGATTTCTGGCATCTGCAGAATCTGTTGAGTCCCTAAAATTGAAATAGTTGACACAAAGCTTATAAACTTTTTATTGGACTTGGAAGTACATTTCCCAGAGAGTTAGCTGTGGAGAGAGGTGTCAGAATTAGCATCTCATTTAATTGGATAAATTGATTCACCTAAATCATTGTGAGCAAAATCTTTGGCAGCAAGTTTCTAGGATATCTCACTCAGCGGTAGAAGAGTATTGGAACAGATTTTTCTTTTGCACCTGCATTTCTTTTACTTTGGTGATATTTGAAGGTCAAGTTTGACTTAGTTCACTTGTTGCTCAGGTAGGTGATGAATATTATGCAAGATCCATGCACTGTGCCTTCCTGAACTGTAGTAGTCCATGTAGTGAATATGTTTCCAAGATGGTGATGGAACCATCTTGGAAACATATGAGGAACCAGTGCCAGTAAAGTTCCAAGACGTGGAGATGTACTTGCAGATAATGACCTTCCCATACACCTCCTGCACTAGTCCTTCTAGGTGGTTGATGTAATAAGTTTGTAGAATTATGCTGATGTAACCTTGTTGAATTAGACTGTATTACCATAAGGTGTAGGAGCAGAATTAGCTCATTTGTCCCATTGACCCTGCTCCACTTGCTCCAGCATAGCTAATTTATTATCCCTTCAACCTTATTCTCCTGCCTTCTCCCTGTAACCTTTGATGCCCTTTCCAATCAAAAACCTATTAACCTCTGCTTTAAAAATACCAAATGATTTGGCCTCCAGAGTTATCTGTGGCAATGAATTCCACAGATTCATGATCATCTGACTAAAGAAACTCTGCTTCATTTCTGTTCTAAGAGATGTCCTTGTATTCCAAAACTGTGCCCTCTGGTCCTGGACTCTCCTACTATAGGAAACATCTTCTCCATGTCCACATCTGCATGCCCAGGACAGATACCTAGCAGACTATAAGTCTCACACAGTACAGCCCTGAGAGATGAAAGATTGGTTTATTTTCAACATGCCATACTTTTTATGAACAAATTGGAAAGTTTTGCCTCCAGTGGCATTGAGAAACAGTGGAAATTTGGTAGATTCTTGAAACTTTCACTTCGTATTTTACAAATCCCTGTCTCGTGTTCCTTGTAGAACTGCCAAGTAGCAGAAAATTTCATTTCGGAAGAGAGAGTGGAAGAATATTTCCCAATCAACTAGAAAGAGTAAGTAACATCAGCCTTTTGTGAGCTGACTTCAACAGTAGTCTGAATTAATTATATTTTAAATTATCCACTAACCATTGTTCTGTGACAACATACTTCCAGGAAGTAAATGGTCCTGCTTTTAGTCTTGCTATATAGTCTGACCTATGTTACAATAGGTACGGTATTTAGTCTTGCTACATAAACCTGACCTACAATACTTTAGTCCTGATGAAGGGTCTTGGCCCAAAATGTTGTCTGTGTACTCTTTTCCATAGATGCTGTCTGACCTGCTGAGTTACTCCAACACTTTATAAGTGTTCCTACTTGGAATATTATGAATAGCTTTGGGCTCTTTATGTAAGAAAAAATGTATTGGCATGGATGAGGGTCTAGTAGAAATTCACAAGAATTATTCCGAGACTGGAAGGGTTAATGTATGAGGAGTGTTTGATGGCTCTGGGTTTGTATTCATTGGAGTTTAGAAGAATGAGGGGGGATCTCATTATAATCTATCAAATATTGAAAGACCTAGATAGAGTGGATGTGGAGAGGATGTTTCCTATAGTGGGAGAGACAAGGACCAGAGGGCACATTCTCAGAATAGAAGAAATAGAGATGAGGAGGAATTTATTTAGCCAAGGGGTGGTGAATCTGTGGAATTCACTGCCACAGATGACCGTGGAAGGCAAGTAATCTGGTATATTGAAAGTAGAGGTAGGCAGGTTCTTGATTAATAAGAGCTTCAAAGGTTATGGGGAGAAGGCAGGAGAATGGGTTTGCAAGGGATAATAAATCAGCCATGATGGAATGGTGGAGCAGTTTCAATGGGCCAAGTAGCTTAATCTTGCTCCTATGTTTTATGGTCTTACAAGGATTAGAAACAAATTTAAATGGAACAAAGCAGTTTAAATACTAGCCAGGATTCCTGCATCCAATTGCTATCAACCTATTCCTGTTAGAATGCATGTTTGTGCAGTGAGGATAGAATTGAGCTACCTTCTTCTTAGGCAATCTTAAGTGGGGAGAAAAAGGATCCTTGTCTGGTTGGCTGCCAGTGACCAGTGGTGTTATGCAGGGGTCGGTTTTAGTACCACTTCTTTTAATGCTGTATATAAATGATTTAGATGATGAAATAGATGGCTTTGTTGCCAAGTATGCAGATGATACAAAAATTGGTGGAGGGGCAGGTAATGTTGAGGAAACAGGTAGGATGCAGAGGGACAGACAGATTAGGAGAATGGGCAAGAAAGTGGCAAATGAAATATAATGTTGGAAAAGGCATGGTCATGCACTTTGGTAGTAGAAATAAATGTGCAGACTATTTTCTAACTGGGGAGAAAATCCAAAAATCTGAGATGCAGAGGGACTTGGGAGTCCTTGTGCAGAATACCCTAAAGGTTAACTTGCAGGTTGCGTCCGTGGTGAGGAAGGCAAATGCAATGTTTGCATTAATTTCAGGAGGTCTAGAATACAAGAGCAGGGATGTGATGCTGAGGCTTTATAAGGCACTGGTGAGGCCTCACCTTGAGTATATGTGCAGCTGTGGATGCCAGGTCGTTGGGTGTATTTAAGGCAGAGATTGATAGTTTCTTGATTGGACATAGCATTAAAGGTTACAGGGAGAAAGCCAGGAAATGGGTTTGAGGAGAAGAAAAGAAAGTGATCAGCCATGATTGAATGGTGGAGCTGACTCAATGGGCCAAATGGCCTAATTCTGCTCCTATGTCTTATGGTCTTAATGCAATTACGAACAAAATGTGTCAGCAGCTATATTTTATAAGGAGTTTGAGAAGATTTGGTATGTCACCAAACACTCGAGCAAATTTCTACAGATGTACCATGGAGAGAATCCTGAGTAGTTGCATCACCACCTGGTATGGAGACACCACTGTACAGAATCAGAAACATCTGCAGAAAAGAGGTTCAGGAGCCTGAAGGTACACTCAATGTTTTAGGAGCAGCTTCTTCCCCACCGCTATCAGATTATGAATCAGAAAAAGAATCTTCTTCTCTGTCATCTGATTTCTGAATGGTAAATGAACCATGAACACTACCTCACAACATTTTTTCTCTCTTTTTGCACTATTTATTTAATTTAACAAATATATACACTTCTTACTGTAATTCACAGTTTTTATTATTACATATTGCAACGTACTGCTGCCGTATAACAACACATTTCACAACACATGCTGGTGATATTAAACCTGATTCTGATTCTAATTCTGGTTCTGCCTTAAGGTAAGCTACAACAATTTTCTAAGAATGCAACTCTCCCCCAACCCAACCAAAAAGAGGGAGTTACCTTTACTTTATACCACAACGATTGATGGCATCTCCAGTGGTTTGTTATCACAAGATTACACGTATCTGAGAAAAAAACACAGTTATAAAATAGAGCTCATGATTAATGTCAATATTGACAGGCTATTGGAATCAGATGTTTTTCATTTCTGTAGTATAGTATTTCGGATTAGCATTTTCACAGCATTGCATGGTGGGCAGGATCTTTGCCTGCTCTTGATGACATCTGCCTCTGTGGTAGCAGCAGTTAGTAGGTTGTGAAAGTTACAGTTGTACATGTTGATAATGTCATGTATTTTGCTGACAAGTGCACAAATATTTTAGTTTTTTTTTGCATACGCAGGGCCCTTATCACTGTCAAGGATCCCTCTCATCCATCCCACAATTTTTTGACCCCCCCCCCCCACCATCAGGGAGAGTTTCCATAGCATTAGGACAAGGACTGTTAGGATGGGAACCAGCTTCTTCCCCCAGGCCATGAGACTACTGAACTCCCTACCACCACCCAGGTCTCATCACGTATGGAGCACCAGTAGTGTTATACTGTTTACTTTTAAATTTGTGTTGTGTATGCACCTGATGCTAAATGTCAATCTTCTGGAATATATTTTATTATCTGTTAATTTATTTGTGGTAACATTATTTTATATGTTGTGTGTGAGTTAGTTACACGCACTGTGTTTTGCACCTTGGTCTGGTGTTGCATTGTTTCGTTTGGCTGTACACAGTACACAGCCACTGTGTACACTGTACACAGTTGCGTGACAATAAACTTGAAGTTGAACTTGAATCAACCGTCTTTGGGAAGTTAAATTGCAATACCACTCCTCATCCACCTTAAGTAGCATTGGACAGGGGCAAGCAGGCGTCTCCCACCCAATATCAGCCAATTACTGAAGTTATTTACGAAGTTGGGATTAACACAGCAAAGTGTGACTCATTACTTTCCAATTCCATCGGTCAAAGGAATGTCACATAGTGTGATACCAACTGATGAAATAGTTCAAGTTCATTGTCATTCAACCCTACACATGCATACAACTGACCAAAACATGCTTTCCTTTGGGGCCAAGTTGCAAAACGCAGAACATACAGTCACACACAGCACATATGGTTACAACAGCACATACAGTCACAAAATAATAGTAGCACATGTCCCTGAGTGGCATGGCCTGAAGATTGATAGTGCATGGGATATTGGTCTGGAGCCTCGTTTCTGCAAGAACAAGCACGCAGCAGTTCCTCATCTCATGTAGCCATGGGAAAAACCAATCAAGCTTGTCTTCCAGGAAGCAAACTCTGGAGAGCAGTCCCTATGAAAGAGCCAGCCTGCAGGGGCCATCCCCCAACCCAATGCCTCTGGTGCCTCCTCCTCTGGGTGGATGCGTGAAAGTCTGGTCCATGCAACAATTTGAGATCACACGGCTCCTCTGCCAATAGACTTGCCAATGCACCAGATTTGCCATATTTTGTAATACAGTACCAATATTCAACAGGATCACAAGAGAAATGTTCAAGACAAACACTTGCACTGTTTATTGGGCCCGGAAAGGCCACTGCGACCAAGTGCGCTGCCACCTTACTGGAAACAAATAAGGAAAGTAAAAATGAATACTATTGCAATTCCTCATGTCACTTCCTTTGTTGCACAATTTTTATTCTGCTTGTCTAAAAAAAATGGCATTCAACGTTAAAATCGATCTTCTACCTAATTACATCCCGTCTGTACTGAAATCAACCCCAGAAGTCGTAGAGGTCTTTCCATTCCTCAATTGAGTAGCAGTTAGCGAGACACTATAACAGCTCGAGGTATCAAAGCTCGGAGTTCAGTTCCGGCATCCTCTGTAAGAAGTTTGAATGTCCTTCCCGTGAGTGCTCCGGTTTCCTCCCACAGTCAAAAGACTTACCAGTTAGTAGGTTAATTGGTCATTGTAAGTTGACCTGTCGTTAGGGTAGTGTTGCTGGTGGGATGGTGGCATGGCTTGGTGGGCTGGAAGGGGCCGTTCTGCGATTTCTCTCTAAATAAAAAAAAACCTGCCTCCTCCTACAAATTATCAAGAATGAAAACCTAAATTTGGTTTATACTGTATTCTAGTGTAGTTCACCAAATTTTATGTCTCATCATCTTTACTCTTCAGCGGTGTCTTGAGCTTTGGACCAGAGGAAGTTTACAAGAATAATATCAGAAATGTAAGGATTAATGTATGAGGAGTGTTTGATGGCTCTAAGTCTGTGTTTGCTGGAGTTTAGAAGAATAAGGGGGAAACTCATTGAATCCCATTGAATATTGAAAAGACTAGATAGAGTGGATGTCCGGAGGATGTTTCCTATAGTGGGAGAGTCGAGAAGGCACAGCCTCAAAATAGGACATCCCTTTAGAACAGAGATGAAGAGGAATATCTCTAGCCAGAGGGTGGTGAATCTGTGGAAATCATTGTCATAGATGGCTGTGGGGGCTAAGTCATTGGATGTATTTAAAACAGCAATTCATAGTTACTTAATTAGTAATGACATCAAATGTTACAGGAGAAGTCAGGAGAATAGGAGAGAGAAAATAAATCAGCCATGGAATGGTGGGGCACACAGTGGGCTGAATGGCATAATTCAGCTCCTATGTCTTACGATCTTATGGACCTTCATCTCTCAGCAACAAAGTTCAAAGTAAATTTATTATCAAGGTACATATATGCCACCACATCCAACCCTGAGATTCATTTAACATAAGAACATAAGAAATAGAAGCAGGAGTAGGCTATCTGGCCCATTGAGCCTGCTCGGCCATTCAATATGATCATGGCTGATCTGCCCATGGACTCATCCCAACCTACCTGCCTTTTCCCCATAACCTTTAATTCCCCTACTATGCAAAAATCTATCCAACCTTGTTTTAAATATATTTACTGAGGTAGCCTCCACTGCTTCATTGGGCAGATAATTCCACAGATTCACCACTCTCTGGGAAAATCAGTTCCTCCTCATCTCTGTCCTAAATCTACTCCCCCAAATCTTGAGGCTATGTCCCCTAGTTCTAGTCTCGCCTACCAGTGGAAACAATTTTCCTGTCTCTATCTTTTCTCTCTCTTCCATAATTTTATATGTTTCTATAAGATCCCCTCTCATTCTTCCATATTCCAGCAAATTCCAGTGAGTACAGTCCCACGAAACTCAATCTCTCTTCATAGTCTAGCCCCCTCATCTCTGGAATCAACCTGGTGAACCTCCTCTGCACTGCCTCCAAAGCCAGTATATTCTTCCTCAAGTAAGACCAGAACTTCATACAGTACTCCAGGTGCAGCCTCACCAGTACCCTGTATAGTTGCAGCATAACATCCCTGCTCTTAAAGTCAATCCCGCTAGCATTGAAGGCCAACATTCCATATGCCTTCTTGAGAGCTTGCTGCACCTTTTGTAATTCATGCACAAGCACTCCCAAATCCCTCTGCACAGCAGCATGCTGCAATTTTTTTACCATTTAAATAATAATCTTCCTTTCAAAGTGCATGACCTCACATTTACCAATGTTGTACTCCATCTGCCAGACCCTTAGCCTCTCACATAACCTATCTATATCTCTCTGCAGACTCTTTGTATCTTCTGCATAATTTGCTTTTGCACTCAATTTAGTGTCATCAGCAAACTTAGATACGCTATACTTGGTCCCCTCTTTCAGATTGTTAATGTATATCATGAATAGTTTCGGGCCCAACATCAACCCCTGTGGCACACCACTCACCACTGATTGCCAACCAGAGTAACACCCATGTTTCCCAACTCTCTGCATTCTATTGGTTAACCAATCCTCTATCACCTCCAATTCTATGCATCATTATCTTATGGATAAGTCTTTTATGCGGCATCTTATCGAACACCTTCTGGAAATCCAAGTAAATAATGTCCATCTGTTCCCCTCTATCCACTGCGCTCATTATATCCTCAAAGAACTCCAGTCAGTTTGTCAAACAGGACCTGCCTTTGCTGAATCCATGCTGTACCTGCCTGATGGATCCATTTCTTTCCAGATGCCTCGCTATTTCTTCTTTAATGTTAGCTTCAAGCATTTTCCCAACTACAGATGTTAAACTAACTGGCCTATAGTTACCTGCCTTTTGCCTACATCCTTTTTTGAACAGTGGCATGACGTTTGCCGTCTTCAAATCTATCGGGACCTGCCCAGAGTCCAGAGAATTTTGGTAAATCATCACCAAAGCCTTCACTATAACTTCTGCCATTTCTTTCAGTACCCTGGGATGCATTCCATCAGGACCAGGGGACTTATCTATCATCAGGCCAACACTACCTTTTTAGTGATAACTATTGTATCGAGGTCCTCACCTCCCATCGCATCCATAACATTTCTCTTTGGCATGTTAGACATGTCCTCCACCGTGAAGACTTACACAAAATAGTCATTCAAAGCCTCAGCCATTTCCCCATTACCCAATATCAATTCCCCCTTCTCGTTCTCCAAGAGACCTACGTTCACTTCAGCTACCCTTTTCCTCTATATATATAATAAAATCTCTTATTATCTATTTTTTATATTTTGTGCTAGTTTATTTTCATAATCTATCTTACCTCTTTATTGCTTGCTTTACGGTTCTTTGTTGCTTTTTAAAGTTTTCCCAATATTCCAGTTTCCCACTATTCAGTGACTTTGTACACATGAGCTTTTAGTTTGATGCCTTCTATTATTTCTTTAGTTATCCAATGCTGGCTATCCCCACCCTTACTGTCCTTACTTTTAACTGTAATATACTTTGTTGAGCACCATGAAAAATCTCTTTGAAAGTCTTCTACTATTCCTCAACCATCCCACCCTATAGCCTGTGTTCCCAGTCTGCACTAGCCAAATTCTCCCTCATTCCATTGTAGTCTCCATTGTTTAGGCATAATACACTGGCTTTAGATTGAATTATTGCACCCTCCATTTGTATGAGAAACTCAACCATAGAGGGATCACTTTTTCCAAGAGGATCCCTAACTACAAGATCACGAATTTTACCTGTCTCATTGCACAGGTCCAGATCTAAGGTAGCATGTTCCCTTGTAGGTTCAGTAACATGCTGTTCAAGAAAGCCTTCATGGATGCATTCTATGAAGTCCTCTTCAAGACTGCTTCGACCAACTTGATTCACCCAATCTATGTGCAAGTCAAAGGCCCCCACGATAACTGCTGTTCCATTCTTATATGCTTCAGATATTTCTCTTTTTATTGCCTGTGCCACTGAAATGTTATTATTTGGAGGCCATTAGACAACTCCCACCAGTGATTTTTTTCCCTTTACTATTCCGAATCTCTAACCACGGTCTGCTCCTTAGATCTTATATCATCTCTCACTATCTCCCTAATCTCATCTTTAATTAAGAGCGCTACCCCACCTCTCTTACCTTCCTGCCTATCCTTCTGCATTACTTGATACCCTTGGACATTTAATTACCAATCTTCTCCACCCTACAACCATGTTTCTGTAATTGCCACTAAATAATACCCCTTTGTACAGATTTGTGCCACAAGTTCACTGGCCTTGGTTCAAATACTACAGGCATTCTAATAATGTGCCCTTACACTCATTGTGCTTTTAAAATTTTGTAATCTTTCTCTTTTACACTTGACTTTTCCTCACTCCACTCCTACATTTCTCTTTTTTATCTTTTGTTTTTTCTTTATCTTTATCCACATTTTTCTCTTTTACTTTATCCATACCTCTCCAATCTGTTGAACCCACCCCCCTACTATTCAGTTTAGTGCCCTATCCACAGCCCTAGTTATGTGATTCACTAGGATCCAGGTCTCATCATGGTTCAGGTGGAGCCCGTTCCATTGGTGCAGCTCCCTCCTTCTCCAATACTGGTGCCAATTTCCCATGAATTCAAACCCACTTCTCTCACACCAACCCTTGAGCCACATGTTTAACTCTCTAATCTTCTTGACCCTATGCCAATTTGCATGTGGCTCAGGTAGCAATCCAGAGATTACCACCTTTTTGGTTCTGCTTTTTAATTTAGTCCCTAGCTGCTCAAATTCCCTCAGCAGAACCTCTTTGCTCATTCTACCTATGTCATTGTTACGCACATGGACCACAACAAGGGGACCGTTCTCCTCCCAGTGCAAGTTCCTCTGCAGATCAGATAAGATGTCCTGAACCCGGGCACCAGGCAGGCAACACAACCTTCGGGATGCTCTTTCCTTCTGACTGAGAGCTCTGAATATTCCCCTGACTAAACTATCCCCAATTACCACTATATTTCTCTTCTCTCCCCCCTCTTCAATCGCTCATGAACTATCATGCCACAGTTAGTCTGCTCATCCTTCCTACAGCCCTCACTCTCATCCACACAGGGAGCAAGAATCTCAGACCTGTTGGACAAGCTCATCCAGCACTGTCTATTAGAGTCCTCACCCACAGTCACACCCTCTTGTCCCTGATCACAGACTGAATTTGAGTCAGCTAATCTAATGGGTGTGACTACATCCTGAAACAGAGTCACAAACAAGAGAAAATCTACAGATGCTGATACAGGAGTAACACACACAAAATGCTGGAGGAACTCAGCAGGCCAGGCAGCATCAATGGAAAAAAGTACAGTCCATGTTTCGGGCTGAAACCCTTTGGCAGGACTGGAGATTAAAGCTGAGGAGGAGATTTGAAAGGTGGGGGAGGGAAGAGAGGAACGCCAGGCAATAGCTGAAACTTGGAGGGGGAGGGATGAAGCAAAGAGCTAGGAAGTTGATTGGTGAAAGAGACAGAAGGCCATGGAAGAAAGAAGAAAGCGAGGGAGGGGAAGAGGAGCACCAGAGGGAGGCGATGGGCGGGCAAGGCGATAACATGAGAGAGGGAAAGGGGATGGGAAATGGTGAAGGGGGGATGGAGGCATTACTGGAAGTTTGAGAAATCGATGTTCATGCCATCAGGTTGGAAGCTAGCTAAACAGTAGGCTACCCTGCCAGAACAAGCAGAATATCCCAGTGGCCACCCATTTTAATTCCCCTTCCCATTCCCATTCCATTATGTCCACCCATGGCCTCCTCCACTGTTGGGATAAGGCCACACTTAGGTTGGAGGATCACTTTATATTCCAACAATGAAATACAATAAAATCAATGAAAAACTACAGACAAACAAAGATTGATAGCAACCAATGTGCAAAAGAAGACAAACTATGCAAATACACAAAAAACAAATGCTGGTTGAGCACCTCTTATTCAAAAATCCAAAATCCGAAAACCTCCAAAATGTGGAATTTTTTTGAGTGCTGACATGATCCCACAAATGGAAAATTCTACAAGGCACTGGGAAGGTTCTTTTACTCGAAGCACAGCATCGTAGGTGGAGACTGAACAGCTGATTCGGGTATTCTCCCAATGCTGCTGTGCTGCTTTTCTTACTCTGCACACATTATATTTTTATTATATTTGTAATGGCTTCTCTGTAATGTTAACTGCTGAGATAATGGTTTTTCTGTAGCAGCGATGTCTGGGTTATAACTACTGATAACGGGTGGCTAACCAATGGGGAGAGATGTTATTCTTTCTTGTATGTCTGGGAGTGGGGTTTTTCGCGGGCTTTTGGTCGCAGAGAGTGAAGAGGAAGGACGAGTGCGAAGAATGCTTGGTGATCACCAGACGGCGCGTATGGGAATTCGAGGGTCCAGAGGTCGGTGACGTTTAGGCAGAGGTCATTTATGGAAGAATACCTAAGGCGTGTGCTCCAACGATTTTTGTGCACCAACTATTTAATAAAAGTGGAGGCTTTTTCTTTTATATTTTGTTTCTCTACTAACCACCTGTAAAGGGGGTTTCTTCTTTTTTCTTTGTTACTGTGTATGTAATCAAAATGGCTTCTTTGTTTTGTTAAAAGCAGGAATGCTTCTTTGTTGTGAGAGAGTGCTGGAAGCTTGTTAGGGTTAAAATTTACTGATAACGAGAATTGTATTCCTTTGTAAACCAATTGGGATTAATGTTGTTCTTTCTTCTGAGTCTGTAAGCTATTGTTGGCGGGCTTTTGGGGAGATCGGCGCGAGGGGTTGAGAGAGAGAGGACGCAATGCTGTAAATTGGGCGAGGAACGGACCCCAAGGGGGTTCCAAGGCCAGGAGGTACTCCGAGGAGAGGAGATAAAGCTAGATGTGCTTGGTTGACCACTTCGGGTGGTCCTAAGCTGCGAGTCGAGGAGTTCGGAAGGGATCGAATGGTGGCCAGAAGACTTCAGTAATTGAGCTCCAATGGTTGTGCATGAAGTGGTTTGGACTTTGATAAGTTTGGCGCCTTTTCTTTATTGTTTTTCCTTCATATATACTGTATCGTTATTAATCACTTAGTTATAGTAACCTTTATAAATTGTACTCATTTAATCGCATATGGTGTACTGTCTGTTTTTGGGTGAGGCGGGGACATCACACAGCATCCACACCAGCTGATTACCCAGTTTGGCGGGGCCGAAGGCTGCTCCCCTTAGACGAGAATGAGCTGAGCGAGCCTGAGGCGACCCAGGGGGTTACACACCTAACAAAGTAAGAGGTATAAAGTGTAATCATTTAATCACATAATGTGTACTGTCTGATATTTTGCATTGGGGGTACATTACACATCATCCACCCAAACTTGAATACCCTGTTTGGCAGGGGCAAAAGCTGATTCCTCTAGACGAACGTGAGCGGCAGGGCAGGTGGGCTAATTATTAATGGATTGTAATAATTTTTACTGTTAAGTACATGTGTGATGTGCAAGACAAAGGTTGCTTACAGGTAGCACATAAATTCAGAATTGGGAATGATATGATGTCAAACATTCATTGACTGTCCACCTGGGCAGTCAAAGTTGTGATAGCTTATCTTTCTGGTGGTTCAATGTACATATTATTGTTTCATGCACAGACTATTAAAACTATTATATAAAATTACCTTCCGGTTATATGTATAAGCTATTCTGCACTGTGCAAAAGTCTTAAGCACATGTACAGTGTCTATAAGAAGTATTCACCACCCGCCTTGGAAGTTTTCATGGTTTATTGTTTTGCAACATTGTATCACAATGGATTTAATTTGGCTTTTTTGACACAGATCAACAGAAAGACTCTTTCATGTCAAAGAGAAAACAGATATCTACAAAATGATCTAAATTAATTACAGATATAAAACACAAAATAATTGATTGTATATGTCACACCAATTTGACACACCAAATCATAATTGGTGCAGCTAATTGATTTTAGAAGTTACATAATTAGTTAAATGGAGATCACTGTGTGCCATCAAGGTGATTCCATTGATTGTAGTAAAAATGCACCTGAATCTGGAAGGTCCAACTACACCATGAAGGCAAAAGAACACACCAAGCAACTCCATGCAAAGGGTATTGAAAAGCATGAGTCAGGAGAAAATTTCCATTTCACTTCATATCCCTTGGAGTACAGTTATCAATCATCAATAAATGGAAAGAATATGACACAGTTGTAAATCTGCCGTCCTCAGAAACTGAGTAACCGTGCAAGAAGGGGACCAGTGAGGGAGACCACCAAGAGACCTATGACAGCTGTGGAGAAGTTACAAGCTTCAGTGGTTGAGATGGAAGAGACTGTATATATAACAAAAGTCGCCTGGGTGCTTCACTAGTCACAGTTTTATGGGAGAGAGAAAAAGAAAAGCCACTGTTGAAAAAAAACCTCAAATGAAAGCTGAGCTAGAGATTGCCAGAAGGAATGTGGGGAACTCTGAAGTCAGTTGGAAGAAGGTTTTATGGTCTGATGAAACCAAAATTAAGCTTTTCTGACCATCTGTCACGGTCCCTTCTGGCAATCGCCCACCTGGCTATTCTCCTCAGGAATTGGGCCTCAATCACCTCATTTAGTTCCCAATCATTCACAGGTTCCACTAACTACAAACACCTACTTTCCATCAGCAAATACAGTATAAAAATCCTGTGACCACAACAAGGAGTTGCCAGTTCGTTGGTTGACTCATGTACGAGCAATCTCGTTCCATGGTTCTTAGGACTATCAGTTCTAAGTCTAGCATCGTTCCTGAATTCTCCACTAAAACCAAGACTCTGAGTAAAGACTCCCTTGGCACCAATTCTGTGCTTGCTACGACCATAATGCCTCCCTACTCGGCCTCCGCACCCATGTTCAGCACTTGGGTTTGTTCCACCGCCATGTCCTTGTAACACCATCAGACTGAACGCTATGTTTAGCATAAGTCAGACACTACACATCATCAAAAATACACCATCACTGGTGAAGCATGGTGGTGGCTGCATCAGTCTGTGGAGATGCTTCATTGCAGCAGGCCCTGGAAGGCTTGTGAATGTAGAGGATATAATTAATGCAGCAAAATACAAGGAAGTCCTGGAGGAAAACCTGATGCAGTCTGCAAGAGAACTGTGACTTGAGAGAAGAATTGTTTTCCAGCAAGACGATGACCCCAAGCATAAAGCCAAAGTTACATAAGCCATTCAGCTGGAAAACACCCAAGTTAATGTCCTGGAGAGGACAAGTCAGAGCCCAGACCTCAATTCAATTGAGAATTTGTGGCTGGACTTGAAAAAGACTGTCTACTCACAATTCCCATGCAATCTGACAGAGCTTGAGCAGTTTCGTAAAGAAGAATGAGAAAAAATTGTAGAGTCCAGATATGCAAAGCTGATAGAGACCAATCCACACAGACTCAAGGCTGTAATTGCTGCCAAAGGTGCATCTACTGAATACTGAAGGTTGTGAGTAATTATGCCATCAATTATTTTGTGTTTAATAATCAAAATAAATCTAGACCAATTTGTAGAAATTTGTTTTCACTTTGACACAAGAGTCTTTTCTATTGATCAGCGTCAAAAAAGCCAAATTAAATCCACTGTGATTCAATATTTGCAAACAATAAAATATGAAAACTTCCAAGGGGATGAAAACTTTTTATAGGCACTGTATATAGCTAGTAGTAATTTTATGTATTACACTGCACTGCTACCTCAACAAAAAAAAAAACAAATTTCATGACATGTTGGTGATGAAAAACCTGATTCTTATATGGGTGTCTATTGTGGACTGAGAATGGGAAGGAGGTAGGGAGAAGGGAATCAAGCTTGGGAAAAGGAGAAGGAGCGTGAAGCACCACACAGACATTCTGTAATGGTCAATAAACCAACTGTTTGGAACTAAATGACATTGCCTGGTGTCTCAAAGCTGGATGCGTCTACATCTCTGGCACTCCCTGCCCCTGGCACTCCTTCTCTGCCACCTCTCCTGCGCCCCTCCCACACCCCTCCTGTACCTCTCCTGCACCCCTCCCATGGCACTCCATCCTTGCCATTCCCAACATCCTTTGCTCCCGCTAGATTTACAAACTTGCTCTCTGCTTCATGTTGGCAAATACAGTACTGTGCAAAAGTCTTAGGCACCCTAGTTATATATTACATGCCTGAGACCTTTGCACAGTACTGTATATGTAATATGAATGGATTTTGTGTTTAGAATTGGGTCCCATCCCCAAGCTATTTCATTATATAGATGCAAATATTCTAAAGTCTGAAATCCAAAACACTTCCAGCCATTTTGCATAAGAGATGTTCAATCTGTTAAAATTAATTAATTAATTAATTGATTGATTAACAATTAATACCTAGAAGTTGTAGAGTCCTCGATAGTGAGGCTGTATGTTGTAGAATCAGCTCAGTGTTGAGGCAATTGAAGTTATTCACCCAGTTTCAGAAGTTGAAAGGTGATGGTTAGTTAGGAAGAGAGTACATATCAATAATGAAATGATGGCCTTTTCTAAATAACATTTACTAAAGTGATTGGACCATAATCTTCTCAGCATTTTTTTTTTCATTTCCTCAATGCAGGACAATAGAATTCCAGTGGGTCCTAAGATCAAGAAACTAAGACGGTACAATGGGCACTGTGTGCAGCTCTGGGGAGTGTGCCTTCCACCTTCTCCACCATGTTGCAATCCCTGTGCCTTCTGCCACTGTCGTTTCTTCAATACCATCTGCTACTGCCGGAAGCTGAATTCCAAATGCATGGACAGAACATAGGTGGTGAACATATGTATAATTAACACAAGGTTTCAAAAATTTTAGAAGTATACTGTATAATATGCATGCCTTCACTGTAGTTATTGTTGCATTTAATTTTAAGGGTACCAGTAGATTCCAATTAAGAATTATTCTACAATCTACCAATTAATTCTTATAGGACTTGCACCAATCTTTGATATAAGCTAGTTGTAGGGCATTAGAAGTTCGCTAAAGTATTATTTAACTAAAGACTGAGGCATGGAGGAATGTGTGCAGAGGATATTTTCATCACTTTCATCTGCAATGGTGAGTTTTCTTGTGACTTTCTTGAATACACAATAAATTTGCAAACAGATTTGCTTAATGCTTTATTTTGAAGAAAGATCATCAGGCTCTTCATTGGTCGGGGTCGACAATGGACATTATGTCCAAGCTATCGACATAATACGTAAGCCAGGGTATTACCATATGGAGAGCAAGCTGTTGCCCATCCAGCAAACTCCATTTCTCCATGCAGCTGATGAATCCAAAGGAACGTCAGGAACCGATACAGTCGCAGTCAGCATTGAATTCAACATAGGATTGCCATAGGGACTGCAGCTTTGGATTTCTCCTCAGGGTTTACTCCTCCCTCAAGAGAGGGTATAGCCGCAAAGTAATGGAGGTTAGAGATCAGAGTTTTCCTTCTCTGAGTTGAGCTGCCAACAATTTGTGACGAATCCCATCTACCCAAAGTGGCTGGTTTTAAGGCACCAGTTACATGCCTTTGATCGTTCTCATGTCGGTAGAAATGGTTCACTGGGCCTAGCAGCTGAACCACGTGTGAAGGCTAGGAACTGGACTTGGTTGTCAGAGACTACTTGAGATGCACGTCATTGAATCAGTTAATAGGCAGTAGGAGCCTATCCTCACTACCTTTGGCTATAACAGCCTTAAGGAACCTTGAAAAAAGGTGCCTTTAAAAAAAATCAACAAGATGGTGTGAGTATGGAGAGAGTGGGGTGGGGTGGATGACATTTGAAATTTTCTCATTAACATAGAACAAAATGAATTTCAAAATCTATAGTAAGTTTATTATCAAAGTACATATATGTCACAATATACAACCCTAAGATTCATTTTCTTTCAGGCATTCACATTGGAACAAAGAAATGCAATCGAATCAATGAAAAACTACATACAAAGACAGACAAACAAGCAATGTGCAAAAGACAAACTGTGCAAATAAATAAATAAATGCTGAGAACATGAATTGTGGAGTCTTTGAAAGTAAGTCCATAGGTTGTGGGAACAGTTCAACAGTGGGGCAAGTGAAATTGAGTAAAGTTATCTCCTCTGGTTCAGGGGCCTGATGGTTGAGGTGTAATAACTGTTGCTGAACCTCATAGTGCAGGAGCGGAGACTCCTGAACCTCCTTCCCGAAGGCAGCAAACTTTTACCTACAACTCCCCAAAAGCCTGACTTTTTTTTTGTATTGGCAAAACCAGTTTTGAACTGTGCAGGCTAAAACTGCTGGGTCTCAAAAGCAACAAACTTCTACCTGAAAATCATAAATGTGAGAAATCCTGCAGATGCTGAAAATTCAGAGTAATATACACACAATGCTGGAGGAAATCATCAGGTCAAGTAGCATCAATGGAAAGGAATAAACTGTTGACATTTTGGGCTAAAGCCCTTCATCAGAACTGGAAGGAAGGGGGAAGAAGCCAGAATAAGAAGGTGGAGGAGGGGAAGGTGTACAAGCTGGCAGGTGATTGGTGACACCAGATGGGTGTTGTTGGGAATGGGGAGATAAAGTAAGAAGTAGGGAGGTGATAAGTGGAAAAGGACTGAAGAAAGAGGAATCAGAGGAAAGGAGAGTGGACAATGAGAGAATGCAAAAGAGCAGAGTCCAAGGGGAGGTGATAGGCAGGTGAAAAGAGGTAAGAGGGGAGACAGAGTGGTTTGTTTTATTACAGGTTCAACAACTGAAAGTGAGAATGAATTTTGATTAAAGCATGTTCCATTTTCAGAGAAAGACTAACTGGATGAGATGAAGTAATTCTGTAATCAGAAAAACAAATTCAACATATGTTTTGCATTCTGATATAACTGAATCAGAAGAAAAATCATGCTTCTGGTACTGATTAAGATCATTTGAAGTAAACTTTACAGATCATCATCAAAGACCTCATATTTTATTTGGGTGTTTCTGTAATGTTTCTTTTCCATGAGGAGAATGTTATTTAAAGCAGAAGAAGTATCTAATCAGAACTGGTTCCAACAAAGTACACATCATCTGAAGATGCCCTTGCCCTGTTAGGTCATAGAGGTTGAAGTTTGGGAGGCTTTACAAAATAACTGCCTTTTCCAAAAGCTTCCTTTTGGAAAACACTATAGGTCTATTTAAACAAAAACTTCACACAATCTTAATTTAATCAACCAAACTATTTAGCCTCCTCACCCCCCATCTATTATTCCCGCCACAGCACTGCACTGTGAACACTTTAAACCATTGTTTTTTAATGCTGTTTATTTATTTATACATATTTAACCTCAACTGTCATTAGGTTTTTATTCTTTTAATTATATATAATTCCTTATGTATGAAAATAATAAATAAACTACCACCAAAGAACATTTGGCCCGAAATGTGCAGATACCCCAGTGCCTTTAATCAAGATCTACCCAGCACCTCATGTTCAAGTGCAGGCTCCTTCTGCTGTCTTTCTTGGGTAGATCTTGTGTGTGTGTGTTAAAATAAATAGCGCAAAAAAGAGAAAAAAATAGTGAGGTATTGTTCTTGGGTTCAATGTCCATTCAGAACTCTGATGCAGAGAGGAAGAAGCTGTTCCTGAATTGTTGAGCATATGATTTGCACTTAAACGCTCAATGAGGATTTACAAATGCTCCTAAAATATTAGTATTATTTGATTATCTTTTTCAGTATTACTTATTTATGTTATTTTTTATTTATTAATTGCATGATTTGTCCTCATTTGCACATTGGTTGTTTGTCAATCTTTTTTATTTATAGTTTTTCATAAATTCTATTGTAATTCTTTATTTTTCTGTAAGAAAATGAATTTCAAGATAGTATATGGTGATATATACTGTATGTACTTTGATAATAAATTTACTTTGAACCTCAATACAACTTAGTAAAAATTTGTCAAAAACAATCATGGTCATGGATAGAGTCACAGCTTGAAAGGGGACTTCCCCAAGGCAACGATCACTCGTTCAGTAAACAGATTAAAGACAGATCGAAGACAATGATCGCCCATGTCATACAATAGAGCACATAAAGAGGATGATGTTTTCTCACAGATATGATGAGTATGAATCCTAATATTTCTCTTGGGGATTTCTTACACCAACTTAGTATTTTGCTCTGGGTTAGTTAAGGCTATCCAAAACATATCAGGAAGAATATCAATCACTGCAATTTTTGATGGCAGATCCCAAGTAGAATTCAAATAAAATCTCACAAAACAAAAACAAAAATATAGCCTTGCTGCTAGACTGCTTGCATCCATCAATTAGTCAGGCCAAAATTAACAGTAGAAATGACAACAGCATCTGTCTGCCTATAGCCAGCACCAAGTCCGAGGCTCCACACACTAAGCACAATTTCAGGGGTAGCAGGTTAATTCCAATTCTATTAGTAAGGCCAGAATGTGTGCCTACACTTGTGGGCTGCCCCCAGCACATACTTGACTGTGCTTGATGTTAACACAAACAACGTACTTCGCTGTATATTTCAATGAAAATAAACAAATCTGAATATGCCTCTACCACCACCCCAGAAACCCATTACAAATCCAACATCGCAGGCCCATGATGCTCAGTGAGGCAGAATGATGGAAATCAACAAACAGCAAATCAAAAACCTGCAAAACAAACCCCTTTCCACCTACACACATGGACAGTCCCCCCAACCCCTTTCCTCCCCCACACCCACCTACACACAGACGGTCCCCCAGCCCCTTTCCTCCCCCACACCCACGTACACAGGGACAGTCCCCCAACCCCTTTCCTCCCCCACACCCACGTACGTACACACACTGACAATCCCCCAACCCCTTTCCTCCCCCACACCCACCTACACACAGACGGTCCCCCAGCCCCTTTCCTCCCCCACACCCACGTACACAGGGACAGTCCCCCAACCCCTTTCCTCCCCCACACCCACGTACGTACACACACTGACAATCCCCCAACCCCTTTCCTCCCCCACACCCACCTACACACACAGACAGTCCCCCAACCCCTTTCCTCCCCCACACCCACCTACACACACAGACAGTCCCCCCAACCCCTTTCCTCCCCCACACCCACCTACACACACAGACAGTCCCCCCAACCCCTTTCCTCCCCCACACTCACCTACACACACAGACAGTCCCCCCAACCCCTTTCCTCCCCCACACTCACCTACACACACAGACAGTCCCCCAACCCCTTTCCTCCCCCACACCCACCTACGCACACGGACAGTCCCCCAACCCCTTTCCTCCCCCACACCCACCTACACACAGACAGTCCCCCCAACCCCTTTCCTCCCCCACACTCACTTACACACTGACAGTCCCCCAACCCCTTTCCTCCCCCACACCCACCTACGCACACGGACAGTCCCCCAACCCCTTTCCTCCCCCACACCCACCTACACACAGACAGTCCCCCCAACCCCTTTCCTCCCCCACACTCACCTACACACTGACAGTCCCCCAACCCCTTTCCTCCCCCACACCCACCTACGCACACGGACAGTCCCCCCAACCCCTTTCCTCCCCCACACTCACCTACACACTGACAGTCCCCCAACCCCTTTCCTCCCCCACACCCACCTACGCACACGGACAGTCCCCCAACCCCTTTCCTCCCTCACACCCACCTACACACAGATGGTCCCCCACACCCATGTACACACACGGACAGTCCCCCAACCCCTTTCCTCCCCCACACCCACCTACACACAGATGGTCCCCCACACCCATGTACACACACGGACAGTCCCCCAACCCCTTTCCTCCCCCACACCCACCTACACACAGACAGTCCCCCCAACCCCTTTCCTCCCCCACACTCACCTACACACACTGACAGTCCCCCAACCCCTTTCCTCCCCCACACCCACCTACACACAGACAGTCCCCCCAACCCCTTTCCTCCCCCACACCCACCTACACACAGATGGTCCCCCACACCCATGTACACACACGGACAGTCCCCCAACCCCTTTCCTCCCCCACACCCACCTACACACAGACAGTCCCCCCAACCCCTTTCCTCCCCCACACTCACCTACACACACTGACAGTCCCCCAACCCCTTTCCTCCCCCACACCCACCTACGCACACGGACAGTCCCCCAACCCTTCCTCCCCCACACCCACCTACACACACAGACAGTCCCCCAACCCCTTTCCTCCCCCACACCCACCTACACACACTGACAGTCCCCCAACCCCTTTCCTCCCCCACACCCACCTACACACAGACAGTCCCCCAACCCCTTTCCTCCCCCACACTCACCTACACACTGACAGTCCCCCAACCCCTTTCCTCCCCCACACCCACCTACGCACACGGACAGTCCCCCAACCCCTTTCCTCCATCATGCCCACCTACGCACACGGACAGTCCCCCAACCCCTTTCCTCCCCCACACCCACCTACACACAGACAGTCCCCCCAACCCCTTTCCTCCCCCACACCCACCTACACACAGATGGTCCCCCACACCCATGTACACACACTGACAGTCCCCCAACCCCTTTCCTCCCCCACACCCACCTACACACAGATGGTCCCCCACACCCACGTACACACACTGACAGTCCCCCAACCCCTTTCCTCCCCCACACCCACCTACACACAGACAGTCCCCCCAACCCCTTTCCTCCCCCACACTCACCTACACACACTGACAGTCCCCCAACCCCTTTCCTCCCCCACACCCACCTACACACACAGACAGTCCCCCAACCCCTTTCCTCCCCCACACCCACCTACACACACTGACAGTCCCCCAACCCCTTTCCTCCCCCACACCCACCTACACACTGACAGTCCCCCAACCCCTTTCCTCCCCCACACCCACCTACACACACAGACAGTCCCCCCAACCCCTTTCCTCCCCCACACTCACCTACACACACTGACAGTCCCCCAACCCCTTTCCTCCCCCACACCCACCTACACACTGACAGTCCCCCCAACCCCTTTCCTCCCCCACACCCACCTACACACAGATGGTCCCCCACACCCACGTACACACACTGACAGTCCCCCAACCCCTTTCCTCCCCCACACCCACCTACACACAGATGGTCCCCCACACCCACGTACACACACTGACAGTCCCCCAACCCCTTTCCTCCCCCACACCCACCTACACACAGATGGTCCCCCACACCCACGTACACACACTGACAGTCCCCCAACCCCTTTCCTCCCCCACACCCACCTACACACAGATGGTCCCCCACACCCATGTACACACACTGACAGTCCCCCAACCCCTTTCCTCCCCCACACCCACCTACACACAGACAGTCCCCCCAACCCCTTTCCTCCCCCACACTCACCTACACACACTGACAGTCCCCCAACCCCTTTCCTCCCCCACACTCACCTACACACACTGACAGTCCCCCCAACCCCTTTCCTCCCCCACACTCACTACACACACTGACAGTCCCCCAACCCCTTTCCTCCCCCACACCCACCTACACACAGATGGTCCCCCACACCCATGTACACACACTGACAGTCCCCCAACCCCTTTCCTCTCCCACACCCACCTACACACAGACAGTCCCCCCAACCCCTTTCCTCCCCCACACTCACCTACACACACTGACAGTCCCCCAACCCCTTTCCTCCCCCACACCCACCTACACACACTGACAGTCCCCCAACCCCATTCCTCCCCCACACCCACCTACACACTGACAGTCCCCCCAACCCCTTTCCTCCCCCACACCCACCTACACACTGACAGTCCCCCAACCCCTTTCCTCCCTCCCAGTCACTAAAACACACAGACACTCATCCAACCGCACTCCTTCCTCCCTCTCAGCTACACACATGGATAGTCCTGCATCCCCTTTCCTCCCTCCGACCCAACCATACACCCGGACAGTACACCAAACCGTTTACACTCTACTTCCCACTGATACACATGAACAATCCTCCGACCTCTTTCCTCCACCTCACCCACACACACATGGGCAGTCCTCCAATCTCTTTCCTCCCTCCCACCCATACACACATGGACAGTCCTCCAACCCCTTCCCTACCTCCATCCCTCCTACACAGGGACAGTCCTCCTGCCCCAGGACTGCAGTCTTTGGTCATTTGGCTTCAACTTCCTGATTCCCAATCCACCTTCGAGTTTCAATCTTTGGAATCGATCCCGGACCAGCCGATGACAGGACTCTGAACTCCAGCCTGTAAGGATCAAATCTGAAATGAATATGTTGCAAAACTATGTTATTTTCATAATGTTTTCATACACAGAGACACACACTGACTGGCCTCTTTATTAGGTACTGAAGTGCAGCTGTGTGTCTTCTGCAGCTGTAACATATGCACTTCAAGCTTCAACACACACAAAATGCTGGTAGAACACAGCAGGCCAGGCAGCATCTATAGGGAGAAGCGCTGTCGGCTAGTCCTGACGAAGGGTCTCGGCCCGAAACGCCGACAGCGCTTCTCCCTATAGATGCTGCCTAGCCTGCTGTGTTCTACCAGCATTTTGTGTGTTGTTATTGTTTGAATTTCCAGCATCTGCAGATTTCCTCGTGTTTGCACTTCAAGTTTCAATGTGTTGTGCATTCAGAGGTGCTCATTTGCACACCTCTGTTGTAGTGCATGGCTACTTGAGTTACTGTCACTTTCCTGTCAGTCTGAACCAATCTGGCCATTCTCCTCTGACCTCTCTCATTAACAAGGTGTTTTCACCCACAGAACTGCCAATCACTGGATGTGTTTTGTTTTTTGCATTATCCTCTGTAAACTCTAGAGACTATTGTGCATGAAAATCCCAGACGATGAGCAATTTCTGTGATACTCAAACACCCTGTCTGGCACCAACAAACACTCTGGATCAAAGTTACTTAGATCACATTTCTTACCCATTCTGATGTTTGGTCTGAACAACAACTGAACCTCTTGATCATGTCTGCATGCTTTTATGCATTGAGTTGCTGCCACATGATTGGCTGATTAGATATTTGCATTAATGAGGTGTATAGGAGGTACTTAATAAAGTGGCCACTGAGTGTATATCCAAACAGGAGCATGCGTAGTTACATTTCAAATCTACCACAAAAATAATCTGATAATCATCCTGGGATTCCCACTACTCGATCTCAAACTTCACTGAAAGCATTTGTGCCTGAATCAGTATGGCCAATTGTACCAGGGCACCAGGCTGATAGCGCAACAATGTCAGGTCTCCATGAGTTTTGGCATCCTTTCTTCTCTCTGGATTGGACCGATATGCACGTCAGTTACCCATAGGTCCAACTTAGTTTCCAACTGGACATATAAACTGTAAGAAAAATCACTCTGGCCAATAGGACTTCAACTTCAATGGATTGTATTGTTAAAACTTCCCACACAAATAAATTATTGTTTATATGGCTCATAATTTAGCAGGAAAATATCTCTAGCTGATACCTGTACAGATGTGACAGGTGTTTTTAACGCATTTTAATTTTCAAACCTCAGTTTCAAAACTTTGCTTTGATTTTTAGTCGTCGATATATGGACATAGATTTTACAACAAACATTAAACATAAATTATTGCACATGCTATTCCTCATCTGTGTGTAATTCTTTTACAGTTAAAATTTTTATGTCATGAGATCAAATACAATTTTCCAAACCTTCTTGAGCGCTGTCTGGATACAAACCAGCACTGGTGCTCAGCTTCCTCTGAGCTAAAATCCAACTGGTGAAGGGTGTGACTCAAAACTAAAACTGAGTGTGCAGCTTGGCTTAAATGAAAGGCTGATGCCAGTTGTTCTTTAACTTATACTATTACAATGAGAACCCAAACTAAATCAACTTAATTTTGTCAAAATTGCAAAATATTTTATTCAATTAAGGTAATACTAAAAGGCTGATAAATAAGCAAATGAAATTCTTAACATGTTCTTAATGTTCAAATAGGTATAAATCTGTCAAAATGTCAATTAGTAATATCTTTAGGGTTTTTGAATTATTTAAGCACATTTCCAAGGAGTTTGCCACAAGACATCAAGCACCACCCTGCACGCCCCACCCCACACCATCTGGATCTTGCTCTCTTCTTGCTAGAACCATTAGGCAGGCAGTGGAGGAGCTTTGGTTCAGGAACAGTTATTACCCCACAACCATCAGGCTCCTGAACCAGTGTGGATAACTTCACTCACCTCAACACCGAACTGACTCCACAGCCTACAGATTCACTTTAAAAATAACTTTACAAATCAGGTTCTCAGATTCTCATATTTATTATTTGCACATTGGTTGTTTGTCATTCTCTGTGCATAGTTTTTCACTGATTCTATTGTACTTCTCTGTTCTACTGTGAATGCCAACAAGAAAAATGATTCCTAGGGCAGAGTATGGTAATATATACGTACTTAGATAATAAATTTACTTTGAACTTTGACTCAGTAAAAGTAGCCTGACATCTAAAGAACTCTAAAATAACTAATTTTCAGACAACTCAGAAGACAATAACCTTCCCAAGTGTCTAAAGCATTGAATATTATAGCTCAGAGGGTTGAACTAAAGGCAATGATCAGTCTCTGCTCTGTTAATTATTGCTCTCTGATGCCCAAGTATTTGCTACTTGGGCTTCAGAGAGGAACATTAGCCAGAATTCCAGTATTTGATTACTGACTAGTGATTTTAAAGATATAACAAAATGCGATTTACGACATAGTGGTTTGATAGAATGGTGATTAAGTTGCTGTTCTTGCAGCCTGTGAGGGACAGAAATCTGAGTTCTATCACTCAGGGTGCCACAGTAATGTAGGGGTTAGCGCTCTGCTATTACAGCTGGAGTTCTGAGAACAACTCCAACGCTTGTACGTTCTCCCCGTGACTGCATGGGTTTCCTCCGGGTGATCTGGTTTCTTCCTACAGTCCAAAGACGAATTAGTTAGTGGGTTAATTGGTCATTGTAAATTGTCCTGTGTTTGGATTAGTGTTAAATAAGTGTTTGCTGGGCAGTGCCCCTCACTGAGCTGGAAGGACCTGTCCTGTTCAGCGCTGTATCACTAAATAAATAAATAAATAAACTCAGCTTCGGAACTTCTAGTAATTAAACATACCTGGAATGTTAAACAAACTTGTCATTGTAACCACATTACTGTCAAATTGTTTTAAAAAACTCATTTGATTGACCAGTACCATAGAGAAAGGAAATCTGCTAATTTATACCCCGTCTAGCATATAGAGGCTTCAAAGCATAGCTACTTACACCCCATCTAACTCATATGGGCTTCTATGAATAGCAGTATAGTTGACTTAACTGTCTCCTTAGTTCAGGTACAATCCACATCATGAATGAATAAGTGAAAAATAGCAAAATATTAATTTCTTTAATATTGTTAGCTGGTGTTAATTTGATCGAAAATCAAAGAAGCTTTTCTTTAATTTTCAAAACAAATTTGGAAAAAACCTTGAAGAAGTTAAAAACTTTCTGGACTAAAGTAAATCGAGAAATTGTTGGAAACATACATTGGGCCACTGTCTATCCATATGCCCATGACGTCTTTCTCGAAGTATTTTCTATTGTTTAAAAAATACATTCCAAGCTTGCTGAAAAAATATAATGTTAAGAGTGTATTACGTTACTAAATATTATAATTCAGTCTTTTCTTTAAACTCATGGAGTCAATTCTGTAATGATATTATTGTCAAAGTGAGTTCAGGAATGTTGAAAATATGTTTTAAGGTTCCAGTGACATCATCGTCCAGAATGGCAGCCTAAAGTAATAACTCCTCCGGAAAAATGTTTATTTTGCCCCATTATTCCTCCAAATACAAGATTTCTTGAAAACATCTGAACTGGTAAGGGGGGAAAATGGGGAAAAGGAATGGAGACAAAAAAAAGCATCACTGCGGAGCCTGTGGATGAGGAGAGGAGCAATGAGCGGCTCTCCTACACGTGCATGTGGTGGCGAGGCTGACGCCGGGCCTCGTTCAGACAAAGCAGCAAATTTAATAAAAATTCTGAAAGAGATATGGGAATTCCAAAAAGACATAAAACAGCAACAAAATGATACTGAGTCAGAGCTCACCAACGTTAATCAAAAAATAGCGGTGGCAGAGACACGAATTGAAGAGGTGGAAGATCGCATTCAAAATGTGGAACGGATGCTAAGTAAGATGATAAAAGTGTTAAATCAACAAGAAAATAAATTATTCGACCAAGAAGGAAGGTCACGACAAAAGAATATCAGGACATATAATGTTCCCGAAGGAGTGGAGGGGTTGTCTATGGCCAAATTTGTAGAAAAACTGCTATGGGACCACTGGAGCTTCCCCCGACCATGGCACTTAACACTGAGAGAGCACACTGTGCACTCATCCCGAGGCCTTCTGGAGATAGGGAAGATAAGCCATGATCAATAGTGATTAGATTCCTTCAGTACAAAACCAAAGCACAGATTCTGCGCAAGACCTGGGGAAAGAAGGAGGTATTTTTAAATGGGAAATTAATATATGATGATCAAGATTACCCCCCAGTGATCCTGCAAAAAGGTAAAGAATATTCTGAAGTGAGTATTAAAGCAAAGAAAGATTAACTTCCAGACTCTGTATCCTGCTAAACTGCGAGTGTTTTTTGAAGATGGGACGTGGCTGTATCAGACAGTGGAAGAGGTGACTACAGACATGAAGGCCAGAGGTTTGCCTGTCAGCGAGATCAAACCGAGGGAGGGAAAGCCTGGCTGAGCAGCTATCCTGTTCTGCTTAGGAAATAGTGAGAGAATCGAGAAAGGAAGTGGGCCAGAGGAGAATATCAGGAAGAGACTGTGAGTTTTCAGAAGACAGCCCTCACCTTCAGAAGAGCAATATGGTCTGACTAATTTCAAAAGTGTTGATAAACTAAATAGAAGCAAAAATAGACGGTGCTACACTTATCTCAAGAAATACATATTACAACATGGATTTTATATTACTCAATTATTTTATTTTTTATTCATTCATTCACTCCTTTTTCCCTACTTAATTGAGAATATATACATGGGAGGAATACACAGGGAAATCTTTTCTAAGTAATGGACATAGATTTCTTCACTTACTTTTCTGGGTACTGCAGTGGGGACCCTCAACTCAGAGGTAGGAGAGGCTACCCCCCATGGCTAGACGTTTCCTCCAGCTCAACCCAGGGTCATCTACTAGAGACCTCAGCCATGGAATCACACCTTTGTTACCTTTCTTTTTGTTCGCATTTTTTGGTTTTTATTTATTCAGGGAGTAGATCAATTAAGTTTTATTCTACTAATTTCAATGAGATACTGACAGATAAATACACATGGCTAAGGACAAAGTAAAATTCATTTCTTTTAATGTCAATGGGCTGTTAAATCCAATCAAACACAGTAAAGTTCTATCAAAAATGAAGAAAGAACAAGCCCATGTAGTATATTTACAGGAAAATCACTTAAGTGATAATGAGCATGGAAAACTAAAGAGAATGGGCTTCACTAATTTGTTTTTCTCCTCATGTAAATCAGGACATAGGAGAGGAGTTGCTATTCTCATCTCAAGCAAGCCAAATTTTGAAAAAGTATTCGAAATGGCAGATAAAGAGGGCAGATATATTCTGTTAAGGGGGAATATAGACGGAAACTCAGTTACTCTATTGAATACATATGCACCCCCAGGAAGTAATATTAGTTTCTTCCAGAAAATTACTAATATTATGGTAATGGAAACAGAAGGTCTCCTGACATGTGGGGGAGACTTAAATTTACAATTACAACCAAACTTAGACCCTTCCAATAGAAAAACCTATCAAACAAAGTCTTTACATAAGAAAGTTAATACACTTTTTGAGGATGTTGGTCTAATTGACACATGGAGGGACCTTTTCCCTGACAGAAGGGATTACACTCATTATCCTGCCCCCCATTCTGTATATACAAGAATAGACTATTTCATAACATTTGGAAAAGATAAAGACAAAATAAACACCTGTGGAATTGGGACAATAGATGTAAGTGACCATGCACCTATATATTTATCTGTTGATTTTGACCTACAACCAAAGAATACTATTTAGAAACTAAATTCAAGCCGACTCAATGATCCCTATTTTAAGGAACAAATTAAAAAAGAAATTGGTCCTTACTTAGAATTCAATGATAATGGAGAGGTTTCACTTCCCATTTCATGGGATACTCTGAAGGCTGTCTTAAGAGGGAAAATTATAGTGATATCTTCATATAAGAAAAAAATAAGGAATAAAGCATTAGAGGAATTACAAAATAAGCTAAAGGAACTAAAAAAACACAAATTGAGTTTGGCACTGGTTACATTAGAGGAAATTTTAAAAATTAGGAATGAAATTAATAGTTTGGTTACACAAGAAATCAGGAAAAATTAGATGTTTCTGAAGCAGAGACACTATGAAAGTGGATCTAAATCTATGAAAATACTGGCGTGGAAACTGAAAAAAGGATAGCAGAAAATACAATTCATAGAATTAGGAATCCAAGAACAAAAATGATTTTAAAAAAGCTAAATGAAACTCACACAAAATGCTGGTGGAACTCTTACTATCTTTTCTTTCAGTTAGTCCTGATGAAGGGTCTCGGCCCAAAACGTCGACAGTGCTTCTTCCAATAGATGCTGCCTGGCCTGCTGCGTTCCACCAGCATTTTGTGTATGTTGCTTGAATTTCCAGCATCTGCAGATTTCCTCAGGTTTACGTAAATGAAATTCAAGAAGCTTTTGAAGTGTTTTACAAAACTCTATATTCCGAAGTTCCAGGGGGAAGCATAACTCAAATTGACACCTTCCTGAATTCTCTAGAGTTACCCACTTTAAGCGAAGAACAAAGTGGAACAATGACTGCTGACATAACTGAAGCTGAACTAAAAACTGTAATTAGTAGACTTAAATTAAGCAAGTCACCAGGATCAGATGGATATACGGCAGAGTGGTATAAAGAATTTAAAAATGAGTTAATTCCTGTTTTACTCCCCACACTGAACTGGGCTCTAAAAAAGGTGCAAATGCCACCCAGCTGGAAGGATGCGATAATCTCAGCTATACCGAAAGAAGGCAAGGATAAAATGGAATGTGGATCATTTAGACCAATGTCTGCTCTTAACGTGGATTATAGATTATTTACCTCCATCATGGCCAAACGATTAGAAGAGTTCCTACCCATACTGATGCATAATGATCAGACAGGTTTTATACAACAACGCCAAACACGACAATATACAAAGGACGCTTCACATTATGGATCATATACAAAAAAATAAAATTGAAGCAATGATGATAAGCGTGGACGCTGAAGAGGCATTTGATTTGGTTAATTGGAATTTCCTTTACATAGTTTTACATAGATTTGGTTACGTGACAAATTTATTAAAAGTATACAGGCACTATATGACAATCCTACTTCTAGGAGTAAAATCAATGGATATTTATCAAATTGTCTTACCCAAGAAAGGGGCATGAGACAGGGCTGTGCATGGTCATATGTGCATAACTTTTCGCATTATATCTGGAACCATTAGCTCAATAGATCAGACAAAATGAAGATATCAGGGGAATTACTATTAAAGGGACAGAGCATAAATTGGCCTGTTACTTGGATGACATTTTGATCTATCTAGGGCAACCAACATACTCTACCTAAATTGATGCAATCCTTTGAACAATATGGTCAATTATCAGAATACAAGATCAACATAGCTAAAACCTAATTACTTTCATATAACTATAGCCCACCAAGAGAAATTGAAAGTAGATATCCCTGGGCATGGCAAACAGAGTCTTTCAAATATTTGGGCATCATTATGCCAAAAGATTTGGCAAAATTATTAGAATGCAATTATTCACCTATATATATATATATATATATATATATATATATATATATATATATATATATATATATATATATAATTAAGGAAGATATAACAAGATGGAACCTAATTCTTTTTTTTTGTCTCAGTTCAAGGATTGAATCCAATAAAATGAATATACTGCCCAGACTATTATATCTCTTTCAGACCCTACCAATAGAGATTAACCAAAGTCAATTCAATGAATGGAACAAAATGTTATCAAGATATATATGGCAAGGTAAAAGGCCTAGAGTTTGTCTTAAAACTTTGCAATTAGCCAAGGAAAAGGGGGGATGGGGCCTACCTTCTCTTAGAGATCATTATTTTGCAGCACAGTTGAGAGCTGTGATATGCTGGTGCAACCTGTCATATGACACTCAATGGAAAAACATTGAAGAGAGAGTACTTTCCATCCCCATACAGGCAATTTTGGTTGATAACAAACTACAAAGTTACATAAATACTATTGATAACCCATGCGTGAAATGGACTCTTAAAATATGAAAAACTATTATAAAAGAATATAAACTAGAGGGAGATATTGCAATTCTTAAATGGTGTTCATATGACTTGGATTTTACGCCGAATAAACTGGATGCTAGATTTAAGGACTGGACAGCTAGAGGAATAACAGTTCTTTGTAATATAATGAAAGAAGGAACACTGTTCAGTTTTGAAATGCTTAAAGAGAAACACATTAGAAAAACAAGACTTCTATCAGTATTTACAGATGTGACAGTATGCTAATAGGAGGGTTAAAATGTAATCAAGGCAAGTACATGTTTGATAGTGCTACTTAGAAAAGCATATAATTCAGATAACGATAGCAGAATCATTTCAAGCATGTATAAGGGTTTATCAAATCTTAAAACACATTTGACTTCATACATTAAAACAAAATGGGAGAAGGAAGGAGGTATAATTATATTTGAGTATGAATGGATAATACATCTTATGGAAATGTTTGTTTGATGATGAACTTCAATAAAAAATAAATTACAAAAAAGGGAAGTATGTTTTAAGAAATTGCATTTCCTCTTTAAAGTATTAAGAATTTTATTTCATTTCATCATTGACCATTTTATTTTAGCTTTGTTTCAGAAACAATTTTGAGCTTAAGTAGGTTACATTTTTGTTATCCAGGTTAACTCAAAATTGTTTCTGAAGGTGATCAACTTCAAGGACTTTAAAAGCTATGGGGAGAAGGCAGAAGAATGGGGTTGAGAGGAATAAAAATTCAGCCATGTCTGAATGGTGGAGCAGACTCAATGAGCTGATTCTGCTTGTATGTCTTATGGTATTATGATCAACTTTATTTTAAAACATCAAAATTTACATGTATTAGAAATTTGCTGCAGTGTGTTGGTCAGGGTGCAAATTCCAAGTTCAAAGCTCAAAGTATTGAATTGAATTGAATTCACTTTATTACTTACATCCTTCATATACATGAGGAGTAAAAATCGTTGTTACATCTCCATTCAAATGTACAATGTGCAACTATAGTAACTTATAATAAACAGTATAGTCAATATAACATAGAAATACAGTTGCTTCAGCATGAATTAATCAGTCTGATGGCCTGGTGGAAGAAGCTGTCCCAGAGTCTGTTGGTCCTGGCTTTTATGCTGCAGTACTGTTTCCCAGAAGGTAGCAGCAGGAACAGTTTATGGTTGGGGTGACTCAGGTATCCAATGATCCTTTGGGTGCCTTTTACCACCTGCCTTTGTAAATGTCCTGAATAGTGGGAAGTTCACATGTACAGATGCACTGGACTGTCTGCACCACTCTCTGCAGAGTCCTGCGATTGAAGGAAGTACAGTTCCCATACCAGGCAGTGATGCAGCCAATCAGGATGCTCTCAATTGTGCCCCTTTAGAAAGTTCTTTAGGGGCCCATACCAAACTTCCTCAATGGTATGAGGTGAAAGAGGACTTTTTCATCACACAACCAGTATGTAAAGTCCACGTGATATCCTTGGTGATGTGCATGCCGAGAATCTTAAAGCTGTCCACCCTCGCAACCCCAGATCCATTGATGTCAATAGGGGTTAGCCTGTCTCCATTCCTCCTGTAGTCTACAACCAGCTCCTTTGTTTTTGTGACATTGAGGGAGAGGTTGTTTTCTTGACGACACTGTGTCAAGGTGATGACTTCCTCTCTACAGACTGTAGACTGTTTCATTATTATCTGAGATTAGGCCAATCAGTGTGATGTCGTCAACAAATTTAAAGAACAGATTGGAGCTGTGGGTGGCGACACAGTCAAGGGTATACAGAGAGTAAAGGAGGGGGCTTAGTATACAACCCAGAGGGGCACCTGTGTTGAAGGTCAGAGGGGCAGAGGTGAGGGAGCCCACTCTTACCACCTGCTGGCAATCTAACAGGAAGTCCAGGATCCAGACAAGGCAGAATGAGGGCCGAGGTCTCTGAGCTTCTTGTCACGCCTGGAAGGAATTACGTATTAAATGCTGAACAGCAGTCTAAGAACAGCATCCTCACATAAGCATCCCTCTTCTCCATCAAAATACATACATGTATCGAAAGAACAGGCAAGAAGGCATGGGCAGTGGTGTGGCTGTGTTGGTAAGAGATGGAATTACATCTTTAGAAAGAGGTAACACAGGGCCAGAGAATATTGAAACTTTGTGGGTGGAGTTAAGAAACTGCAAGGGTAAAAAAACATCATTATGGGACTTAAGTATAGGCCTCCAAATAGTAGCCAAAATGTGAGATTGAGAATGCAAAGGGAGCTGGAAAAGACATGTAATAAGGTAATATCACAGTTGCAATGGGTGACTTCAATATGGGAAAATCAGATTGGTGTCAAAATGTAAGAGAGAGAATTTGTTGAATGCCTATGAAATGGCTTTTTAGAGCAGCTTGTGCTTGAGTTTACTCAGGGAAAGGCTATCTTAGATTGGGTATTGTGGAATAAACCAGAACCTATTTGGGAGCTTAACATAATGGAACCCTTAGGAGGCAGTGATCATAATATGATCAAATTCATACTGCAAATTTGAAAGGGAGAAGCATAAGTCACACGTATCAGTATTGCAATGGAATAAAAGGAATTACAGGGGCATGAGAGAGGAGCTTGCCCAAGTGGATTGGAGGAGGATATTGGCAGGAAAGAAGGCAGAGCAAAGATGGCTGAAGTTTCTGGGAATAGTTCACAAAGTGCAGGATAGATATGTGTCACAGAAGAAAAAGTTCTCAAATGGCGGGGTAGGCAACTGTAGCTGATACAGGAAGTTAAGGACTGCATAAAAGCCAAGGTAATGGCATATAAGGTAGCAAAATTGAGTGGGAAGTTGGATGATTGGGAAGTTTTAAAATCCAACAAAAGGCAACTAAAAAGCTATAAGAAGGGAAAAGATGAAATATAAGGACAAACTAGCCAATAATATAAAGCAGAATATTAAAAGTAGTTTCAGTTATATAAAGAGTAAAATGGAGGTGAGTGTTGAAAATGACTGGAAAATGACGTTAGTGAGGTAGTAATGGGGGGCAAAGAAATGGCAGATGAACTTAATGGGCACTTTGCATCAGGCTTCACTGTGGAAGACACTAGCAGTGTGGCAGAAGTCCATAAATATCAGGGAGCAGCAGTGAGTGCCATTGCAATTACAAAGGAAAATGTGAAAGGTCTTAAGTCACCTGGACCAGATGGACAACATCCCAGAGTCCTGAGAGAGGCTGCTGGAGAGATAACAGATGCATTGGTCATGATCTTTCAAGAATCACTTGATCCTGGCATGGTCCCGGAGGACTGGAAAATTGCAAATGTCACTCCACTCTTTAAGAAGGGAGGAAGGCAAAGAAAGGAAATAGGCCAGTTAGCCTAACCTCAGTGATTGGGAAAGTGTTGGAGTCTATCATTAAGGATAAGGTTTCAGGGTACTTGGAGACTAATGATAAAATATATCAAAGTCAGCATGGCTTCTGAAATCTTGTCAGACAAACCTGTTAGTGTTCTTTGAGGAAATAACCAGCAGGATGAACAAAGGAGAGGCAGTGGATGTCCTTTACTTGGATTTTCAGAAGGCATTTGATAAGGTGCCACATATGAGTCTGATTAACAAGATAAATTCCTATGGTGATACAGGAAAGATACTGGCATGGATGGAGGAATGGCTGACCGGCAGGAGGCAGCGAGTGGAAATAAAAGAGGCCTTTTCTGGTTGGCTGCCAGTGACTAGTGGTGTTCTTCAGGGATCATTATTGGGACCACTACTTTCACATTGTTTGTCAATGATTTAGATAATGGAATTGATGGCTTTGTGGTGTGATGTGAAGGTAGATGGAGTGGAAGAAATAATGCAACTGCAGCAGGACTTAGACAAATTGGAAAAACGTGCAAAAAATCACAGATGGAATACAGTGTTGGTAAATGTATGATAATCCATTTTGGTAAAAGGAACAATAGTACAGACTGTTATCTAAATGGGGAGAAAATACAGACATCAGAGGTGCAGAGGGACTTAGGAGTCCTCATGCAAGACTCCCAGAAGGTTAATTTACAGGTTGAGTCTGTGGTAAAGAAGGCAAATGCAATGTTGACATTTATTTCAAGGGGAATAGAATATAAAAGCAAGGAGATAATGCTGAGGCTTTATAAGACACTAGTCAGGCCAGACTTGGAGTATTGTTAATTGTTTTGGGCCCCATATCCCAGAGAGGAAGTGTTGTCATGGGAGAGAGTCCAGAGGAGGTTCACGAGGATGATTCCAGGAATGAAGGAATTAACATATGAAGAGTGTTTGGCAGCTTTGGGCCTGTACTCACTGGAATTTCGAAGAATGCGGGGAGATCTCATTAAAACATACAGATTGTTGAAAGGACTAGACAAGTTGGATGTGGAGAGGATGTTTCCTATGGTGGGGGTATCCTGAACCAGAGGGCACAATCTCAAAATTGAGAGATGACCTTTTAGAACAGAGGTAAGAAGGATATTTTTTAGACAGAGAGTAGTGAATCTGTGAATGCTCTGCCACAAATTGCAGTAGAGGCCAAGGCCCTAGGTATATTTAAAATGGAAGTTGATCATTTCCTGATTGCTCAGGGCATCAAAAGATATGGCGAGAAGGCAGGTGTATGAGGTTGAGTGGGATCCAAGATCAGCCATGATGGAATGGTGGAGCAGACTTGATGGGCTAAATGGCTTAATTCTGCTTCTGTGTCTTATGATCTTATGTCACCCTATACGACCTTGAGATACATTTTATTGCGGGCATACTTAATAAATCCATAATAGAATAATAACCATAATAGAATCTATGAAAGACCACACCAAACTTGGTCATTCAACCAGTGTGCAAAAGATACAAACTGTACAAAAACAAAATAATAATAATAATAATAATAAATAATAAACAATAAATATCAAGAACATAAGATGAAGAGTTCTTTAAAATGAGTTCATAGGTAGTGGGAACATTTCAATAATAGGGTGAGTGAAACTGAATTAAATTATTTCCTTTAGTTCAAGAGTCTGATGGTTGAGGGGTAATAACTATTCCTAAATAAGGTAATGCGAGTCCTGAGGCTCCTGCATCTTCTTCCTGATGGCAGCAATGAGAAGAGAGCATATCCTGGGTGCAGGGTCCTGATGATAGATACTGCATTCTCATGACAACATTTCATGTGGATGTGCTCAATGGTGGGGAGGGTTTTATCTGTGATGGATTGGGCTATATCCATTACTCTTTGGAAGATTTCTGTCCAAGAGCATCAGTGTTTCCATACCAGGCTGTGATGTAGCCAGTCAATAAACACTCCATTACACATCCATAGAAATTGTCAATGTTTTAAATGACCTGCTAAATCTTTGCAAACTCCTAAGGAAGAAGAGGCACTGCCATCCTTACTTCATAATTGCACATATGTGCTGGGCCCTGGACAGGTCCTCTGAAATGATAACACTGAGGAACTTAAAGTTGCTGACCCTCTTCACATGCAACAAAAACAACAACATTCAAGGTATAATAAAGTATGATACAAGAATATAAAGCTTAAATAGCAACTATTTTTACTTCATTTTAGTAGACAACCCAACATTGATTAAATGAACATTCAATCAAATTGATTTGAAAATCTTTGTACATATGATTTTCAAAATAACTTTAATGTTGAATCCCAAAGCAACTCATATAGAACCATAGAACACTATAGCACAGAAAACAGCCCATTCGGCCCTTCTAGTCTGTGCCAAAACTTTATTCAGCTAGTCCCTTTGACGTGCACCCAGTCAGACCCAGTCAGTCAAACCCTCCAGACCTCTCCCATCCATGTATCTATCCAATTTATTCTTAAAACTTAAGAGTGAGCCCACATTACCATGTCAGATGGCAGCTCATTCCACACTCCCACCACTCTCTGAGTGAACAAGTTCCCACTAATGTTCCCCCTAAACCTTTCCCCCTAAAGCCACATCCTCTCATATTTATCTCTCCTAATCTAAGTGGAAAGAGCCTACTCGCATTTACACTGTCTATAATCCTCATAATTTTGTAAACCTCTATCAAATCCCCCCTCATTCTTCTATGCTCCAAGGAATAAAGCCCTAACCTGCTCAATCTTTCCCTGTAACTCAACTCCTGAAGACCTTGCAACATCCTAGTAAATCTCCTCTGCACTCTTTCAATCTTACTGATATCCTTCCTATAGTTAGGTGACCAGAACTGCGCACAGTACTCCAAATTTAGCCTCACCAATGTCTTATACAACCTCACCATAACATCCCAACTCCTATACGCAATACTTGGATTTATGAATGCCAAGATGCCAAAAGCCTTCTTTGCAACCCTGTCTACCTGTGACACCACTTTAAGGGAATTATGTATCTGAACTCCCAGATCCCTTTGTTCCTCCACACTTCTCAGTGCCCTACCATTTACTGTGTATGTCCTACCTTGATTTGTCCTTCCAAAATGCAACACCTCACACTTGTCTGCATTAAATTCCATCTGTCATTTTCTGGCCCATTTTTCCAGTTGGTCCAGATCCCTCTGCAAGCTTTGAAAGCCTTCCTCGCTGTCCACAATGTCTCCAATCTTAGTGTCCATCTTAGTGTCATCAGCAAACTTGCTGATCCAATTTACCACGTTATCACCTAGATCATTGATATAGACATCAAGCAACAATATCCCAGCACAGATCCCTGAGGCACACCACTAGTCACAGGCCTCCAATCTGAGAAGCAATCATCCACTACCATCTCTGTCTTCTCCCACACAGCCAATTTCGAATCCAGTTTACAACCTCTCCAAGGATACCTAGTGTCTGAACCTTCTGAACTAACCACCCAAGTGGGACCTTGTCAAAAGCCTTACTAAAGTCCATGTAGACAACATCCACAGCCTTTCCTTCATCTACTTTCTTGGTAACCTCCTCGAAAAACTCTACAATATTCATTAAACACGATCTACCATGCACAAAGCCATGCTGACTATCTTTAATCAGCCTTTGGCTGTTCAAATACTTGCATATCCAATCTCTCAGAACACCTTCCAATAATTTACCTACTACTGATGTCAGGCTCACTGGCCTGTAATTACCTGGTTTACTTTTGGAACCTTTTTTAAACAACGGAACAACATGAGCTACCCTCCAATCCCCCGGCACCACACCCATGGCTAAGGACATTTTAAATATTTCTGTCAGGGCCCCTGCAATTTCTACACTAGTCTCTCACAAGGTCCGAGGAAATATCATGTCAGGCCCGGGGGATTTATCTACCTTTATTCGCTGTAAGGCAGCAAGCATCTTCTCCTCTTTAATCTCTATATGTTCCATGACACTACTGCTTGTTTCCCTTCCTTCCATATACACTATGCCCGTTTCCTGAGTAAATACTGATGCAAAAAAGCTGTTTAGGATCTCCCCATCTCGTGAGGCTCCACACATAGACGACCACTCTGATCTTCTAGGGGACCAATTTTGTCCCTTACTATCCTTTTACTCTTAATTAACTTATAGAAAGCCTTCGGGTTTACCTTCACATTATCTGCCAAAGCAACCTCATGTCTTCTTTTTGCCTTCCTGATTTCCTTCTTTAATATTTTCTTACATTTTCTATACTCTTCAAGTACCTCATTTGTCCCTTGTTGCCTATACCTACTATACACCTCTCTCTTTTTCTTAACTAGATCACCGATATCCCTTGAAAACCAAGGTTCCCTATGCCTGTTAACTTTGTCTTTAATCCCGGCAGGAACATGCAAACTCTGCACTCTCAAAATTTCGCCTTTGAAGGCCTTCCACTTACTGAACACATCCTTGCCAGAAAACAACTTATCCCAATCCACTCTTCCTAGATCCTTTCTCATTTCCACAAAATTGGCCCTTCTCCAATTTAGAACCTCAATTCAAGGACCAGACCTATCGTTATCCATAATTAACTTAAAACTAATGACATTATGGTCACTGAACCCAAAATGTTTGCCTACACATACTTCTGTCACCTGACCTGTCTGGTTCCCTAAGAGGAGATCAAGTATTGCATCCTCTCTCGTAGGTACCTCTATATATTGATTTAGAAAACTTTCCTGAACACATTTGACAAACTCCAAGCCATCTAGCCCTTTCACAGTGTGGGAGTCCCAGTCAATACATGGAAAGTTAAAATCCCTTACTATTACAACTTTCTGTTTCTTACATCGGTCTGCTATCTCACTACAGATTTGCTCCTCCAATTCTCTCTGACTATTGGGTGGTCTATAATACAACCCTATTAATGTGGTCACACCTTTCCCGTTCCTCAGCTCCACCCATATGGCCTCTGTAGACAAGCCCTCCAGGCTGTCCTGTCAGCACACAGCTGTGATGTTTTCCCTGACTAGTAATGCCACTCCTCCCCCTTTCATCCCTCCCCCCTACCACGTCTGAAACAATGGAACCCCAGAACATTAAGCTGCCAGTCCTGCCCCTCCTGCAACCAAGTCTCACTAATAGCAATAATGTTGTAATCCCACGTGCCAATCCATGCCCCAAGCTCATCTGCCTTACCTACAATACTCCTTGCATTGAAATAGATTTCTATCACGTACAAACCTGTGATTTCTGTCTATACATGCAGTCCTTGAATGACCTATATCCTCCTCCATCTCACTATCTGTTCTAACACTCTGGTTCCCCTCCCCCTGCAAATCTAGTTTAAACCCCCCCCCCCCCCCCCCCGCAGCAGCACTAGCAAATCTACCTGCAAGGATGTTAGTCCCCCACCAGTTCAGGTGCAAACCTTCCCGTCGGACCAGGTCCCACCTTCCCTGGAACAAAGCCCAATTGTTCAGAAACATGAAGCCCTCCCTCCTGGACCAACTCCTTAGCCACATATTTAGCTGCACTATCTTCCTATTTCTAGCCTCACTAGCACGTGGCATGGGTAGCAGTCCTGAGATTGCAACCCTGGAGGTCCTGTCCTTCAACTTTGCACCTAACTCACTAAACTCTCTTTGCAGAACCTCCTCCTCCTTCCTATCCACATCATTGGTCCCTACATGGACCACGACATCTGGCTGCTCACCCTCCCTCCTGAGAATACCGAGAACTCTATCCGAGATATTGTGGACCCTAGCACCAGGTAGGCAACAGACCATCCAGGATTCTCGATCTCTCCCACAGAACCTCTTATCTGTCCCCCTAACTATTGAATCCCCCGTCACTACTGCTCTCCTCTTTTCCCTCCTTCCTTTCTGAGCAGAGGGTCCAGTCTCGGTGCCAGAGACGCGGCCACTACAACCTGTCCCTGGCAGGTCATCCGCACCAACAGTATCCAAAACAATATACTTATTGTTAATGGGAATGGCCACAGGGGTGCTCTGCTCTTTCTGTCTATTCCCCTTCCCTCTCCTGATAGTCACCCAGCTACCTGCCTCCTGACCTTTAGGGGTGACTGTCTCCTTGAAACTCCTGTCTATTTCTGCCTCTGCCTCACAAATGATCCGAAGTTCATCCAGCTCCAGCTCCAGTTCCCTAACTTGGTTTGTCAGGAGCTGCAGCTGGATGCACCTTTTACAGGTGTAGTCATCAGGGACAATTGTGCTGTCCCTGACTTCCCACGTACTGCATATGGAGCACTCGACTGCTGCCTCCATATGCAATACAAATGTGAGGTGCTGCACTTTGGGAGGACAAACCAGGGTAGGACTTACACAGGGAACTGAGAAGTCTGACAGAATAGGGAGATCTGGGAATACAGATCCATAATTCCTAGAAAATGGCATCACAGGTAGATAGGATCATAAAGAGAGCTTTTAGCACCTTGGTCTTCTTAACCAAAGCACAAATCAAATTTGTAGAGAAATTGCAGACTGTTGCAAGAAACATAAGGTTGTTACAGTAGGTGATGTTAACCTTCCACATATTGACTGGGACTTCCATGCTGTAAAAGGACCAGATGGATAGAGTTTGTCAAATGTGTTCAGGAAAGCTTCCCGAATCAGTGCATAGAAATCTCAATACTTAATCTTGAATAAGAGAATAAGACAGGGCAGGTGACAGAAGTTTGTATAGGGGAACATCTAGTGATCATAATGTTATCATTTGAAAGTAAATATGGAAGTAGGTCTGGTCCAGAGGTTGAGTTTCTAAATTGGAGAAAGGCCAATTTTGATGTTATCAGAAAGGATCTGGCAAGTATGAATTAGGACCATCTGTTTCCTGGCAAAGGTGTACTTGGTAAGAGGGAGGCATTCAAAAGTGAACATTTGAGAGTACAAAGCATGTGCGTGCCTGTCAGAATAAAAGGTAAACATAACAAGTTTAGGGAACCTTGGTTTTCAAGAGATATTGAGGCCTTGGTTAAAAAAAAAAGGAGGTACATAGCATGTATAGGTAGTTAGGAACAAATGAGGTGCTTATGGAGTATTAGAAATGCAAAAGAACACCTAAGAAAGAAATCAGGAGGGCCAAAAGAAAGCTTGAGGTTGCCCTAGCAGACAAGGTGAAGGAGAATCTTAAGGGATTCTACAAATAAGTTAACAGCAAAAAAGACTGTAAGGGACAAAATTGGTTCTCTGGAAGATCAGAATGATAATCTATGCATGGAACCAAAAGAGATGGGTGAGATCTTAAATTGATTTTTTTGCATCTGTATTTACGCAGGAGATGGAAACAGTCTATAGAGATGAGGCAAAACAGCATCGTCATCGTGGACTCTATACAGATTACAGAGGAGGAGATGTTTGCTGTCTTGAGGCAAATTAGGATGGATATATCCCCAGGGCCTGACAAGTGTTCTCTTGGACCCTGTGGGAGGCAAATTCAAGAATTGCAGGGGCCTAGCGGAGATATCTAAATAACCTTTAGTGGAGGATTGGTGAAAAGTTAATGTTGTTCCACTGTTTAAGAAATGCTATAAAAATAAACCAGTAAATTATAGGCCAGTGAGCTTGACATCAGTAGTGGAAAAGTTATTGGTAGCTATTCTATGGACTTGATATATAAGTATTTGGATGATCAGGAACTGATCAGGGATAGTCAGCTTGGCTTTGTGCGTGGTAGGTCTTGTCTATCCAATCTTACAGAGCTTTTCAAGGAAGTTACCAGGAAAGTTGATGAAGACAAGGCAGTGGATGATGTCTACAAGACATTTGACAAGGTCCCACATGTAAGGTGGTCAGGAAGGTTCAGTCGCTTGGCATTAAAAATGAAGTAGTAATTCGGATTAGATATTGGTTTTGTGGGAGAAGCCAGAGAGTGGTTGTAGATGGTTGCCTCTCTGGCTGGAGACCTGTGATTAGTGGAGTGCCACAGGATTGGTGCTGGGTTTGTTGTTTTCTTTCATTTGTATCATTGATCTGGATGATAATGTGGTTAACTGGATCAGCAAGTTTGCGGATGACACCAAGACTGGGGGTGTAGTGGGCAGCGAGGAAGAATATCAGAGCTTGAAGTGGAGTGTGGACCAGCTGGTAAAATAGGTTGAAAAACAGCAGATGGAATTTAATGCAGAGAAACACAAGGTGTTGCACTTAGGACCAACAAGGGTAGGCCTTACACAATGAATGGTAGGGCACTGAGGAGTGCTCTAGGCTAAAAGGTTCTGGGAACACAGATCCATAATTCTATGAAAGTGGTGGCACAGGTAAATAGGGTCAAAAAGAAAGCTTTTGGCACATTGGCTTTCATAAATCAAAGTATTGAATAAAGGAGATGGGATGATATGTTGAAGTTGTTTAAGACATTGGTGAGGCCTAATTTGGAGTATTGTGTGTTGTTTTAGTCACCTACCTACAGGAAAGGTGTAAATAAGGTTGAATGAATACAGATAAAATTTAAAAGGATGTTGCCAAGACTGGAGGACCTGAGCTATAAAGAAAGATTGAATAGGTTAGGACTTTATTCCTTGGAACATAGAAGATTGAGTGGAGATTTGATAGAGGTATGCAAAATTATGAGGGGTTCAGATAGGCTAAATGCAAGCAGGCTTTTTCCATTGAGGTTGAGTGGGACTACAACTAGAGGTCATGGGTTAAGGGTGAAAAGTGAAATGCTTAAGGGGAACATAAGGGAAAATTTCTTTGCTCAGAGGGCTGTGAGAGTGTGGAACGAGCTGCCAGCACAAATGGTGCACGTGAACTCAATTTCAACATTTAAGAGAAGTTTGGATAGGTACACGGATGGGAGGGATATGGAAGGTCTAGGTGCAGGTCGATGGGACTAGGCAGATGATCATTTTGACATGGACTAAATGGGCAGAAGGACTTGTTTCTGTACCTATGTATTCTATGCCTCAATGACTAAATGATTCCCAGAGTAAAAATTCAAATATAATATTACAAGATTTTAAGGTATGAGGGTGCAAGTTTAAAGGAGATGTACAGGGCAAGAATTTGTACATAGAGTGTAGTAGTTCACTTAAAGAGGGTGCAAGAGTAGTGGTAGAGGCAGATAAAATAGTGGTGCTTAAGAGTCTTTTAAATATGACACACGAATATGCAGAGAACAGGGCTATAGTTTAATTGGCTGCTGTGTTTGGTACAGACATTGTGGGTCTTAAATCCTGTCACTATGCTGTACTGTTCTAGATTGTGGAGGGTGATGGGGGTATTGGAGCAATGGAGAGAATAAGTCAAAGTTTAAAGTAACTTCTCTTAAATTTATTATCAAAGTATGTATTATCAAATTATCACCCTGAGATTCATTTCTCGGCATGCATTCACAGTAGAACAAAGAAATGCAAAGGAATCAATGAAAAACTACACACAAACAATGTAAAAAGAAGACAAACTGTGCAAATACAAATAAATAAGTAAATAAATAGAAGGGTGTGTTTGACAGAAACTGAGTAGATCAGGAGACTAAGGGACAGGGGGGTGAACATCACTCTGAAACTGGAGAACATTTATTTTCCCTCCCCTATCTATCCATTTGCCCATCACTCACACACTCCTCCCAGTCTTCCCATCTACCCAAAATCCTTCCCTTAACTCTTCACTTTTGATTTTGTATCAGATTTCATCATCCTCAGCCCTTTGTTGTTTCCACTTATCACCTCCCAGACTCTGTTGCTATCTCCACCCCTCCCTCCTTTCCTTCCCCCCGGCTTGACTCTATCTGCTAGTCGACCCATCCTCACCTGGGTTCATTTATTACTTGGCAGGTCTTGACCCAACCCTCCTCCTCACCCCTTTATCCAAGCCAAATCCTCTCTATTCTTTCAATCCCAATGCTGCAATCTTACTGGCCATTTCACTCCACAGGTGCTGCCTGACCCATTGACTTCTCCAGTAGCTTCTTCTTTGTTCCTTCAATAGAGATTTCTGGGTTTAAAAGTCTCACCTGAAAATTCTGCGTGGGGAGTGATAGAGCCATTCTGTGGAATATCTAAAAAACTCCTTGCCCAAAGGTTCAATCAATTTTCCCTTCAACAACAGGAAAGCAAGAAAACCACATGACAACCTCATAGATATTCTGGTCCTAGTTCTTAATACAAAGTAGAAAATACCTGAAAAGTCTGTGGGAGTAAGAGGGCCATTCAGTGGATGATCTAAGAAATCCTTTACCTGAGGGTCCATCCATTTCTGCTTTATCAGCAGGAAAGCAAGAAAACCCCATGACATCCCCACAGACATTCAGGCCCCAGTTCTTAATACAAGGTAGAATACTACCTTTTCGAGCCTGGAATTTGAGGACCTATTACCAGCTAGTCCAGGGGTCAGTCGGAAGTCGGAAAGTTGAAGACTGACGGCTGGAGCCCGGGGACTGGAGGCCCAGAGGCTGGGAACCCTGCTCCATCTCAATATCATTTTCCTGCTCTCTGCCCATGCTGCTGATGTTTCTTGTGTCTTTCAAAGATTCTTTAACCATTCTATACCTAAATGAATATATCTGTCAATATAAGTAAACCGCACACAAGTATAATTACTGTTGTAGGGTTTTCCAAACTGTGGCTTGTCTAATCTCATGTAACAATATCAAGTTGACTGATAGGATATTTGTGGTTTAGCTGCACCACCTTGTGCTAGTCTTCAGTGATTACAGGTTTATGGAAGACAGTACTCAGCATTAAAAACAAACTGGAATCAGAATCAGGTTTATTTTCACTGACATATGTCATGAAATTTTGCTGTATTGATTCAGCAGTACAGTGAAAGAAGGAATTACTATATATTACAATAAGAAATATGAAAAATAAATAAGTAGTGCTAAAAGAGAGCTACATACTGAAATAGTGTTCATGGACCATTCAGAAATCTGATGGCAGAGGGGAAGAAGCTGTTCCTAAAATATTGAGAATGTGTCTTCAGGCTCCTGAACCTCCTCCCTGATGGTAGCAATGAGAAGAGGGCATATTGCAGGTGGTGGGATCCTTAATGAAGGATGCCACCTTCTTGAAGCACCGCCATTTGAAGATGTCCTCGATGCTGGGGAGCAGGGGTTCCCACCTTTTTGTGCCTTGGACCCTTACCATTAACCAAGGAGTCTGTGGACCCCAGGTTGGGAACCCCTGGTCTGGAGGTTCTTTCATTTAGTTATCCTTTTCCTTTAAAGACATTGTGTGAGAAATTACTTAAATCACCTTATAAAATTAATTTGTTTACATTCTTCAGGACTGAGTCTAAATTGAATGCAGCTTTTTAACTACAATGGGCATTACAATCAAATCCAATCACATGATTATCCAATTTCATTCTCCTTTACACTTGTGTACTGGAAATCCCATTAAACAATCTTGAATCACAAATCTTTCAACACATGCTGCCCAATCAGAGTTATTAAATAACAATCGGGAATAATCTGCAGTATTTTTGTCTTCTTAGGGACGCAGAATACTATATAGCTGGATTTGCTTTCAAATCATGGAGGGAGGGGAAGGAGTACAAACTGGCTGGTGATAGATGAGACAAGGTGAGGAGATGGGTGGGTGAGTGGGGGAGGAGATATTATTTTTTAAAGGCAGGATCTCTGTCAGAGTCATCTTATGTACAGCCTAGCATCACTTTAAGGACATACTGTACAATCAATGCATATAAACTAACTTAACGTTGTTATACCTGGGGGTGGTAATGGGGACAAGCTTCCACTACCTGTTAAATGCTCCCGTTGGTGTGCGCCTCAAATAGCCTCTAAAGTCACATGTGGCTTAGCTACTAAGCCTGGCAGAACTGTTTCTACTGACAGGAGAGGGGGCAAAGTTCGGTTACTGGCACCATAAAGCCAGTGGCTTTGGGCAGATGGAGCTTGTCAGCTGTGATTGGCAGCTCATCTAGAAGAAAAACTCTGTTCTCAAACCTCTGCTGCTTTGTAGCTATACCTACTCATGGGGAAGGCTTCAGAAGTAAACCTTGAGGGAAAAATCCAGAGCTGGTCCCTAAGGCAGTTCAATGCTGACTGGTAACTCCTGCGACGGTGCTGGTACCAAACTGTATTGGCCTCTGCCATTTCTTTGGGTTCATCAGATTCCTGGAGAGGGGGAGCTTGCTACCTGGACAACAGCATGTTCTCCATATCGTACTGCCCAGGCTTTGCGTATCTAGATGGCTAGGACACAATGTCCATGGCCAAATCTGACTGACGAAGGCCCTCACTCATGTATTTTTAATTATTGTGTTTTTTTATTATTACTGTATTTTTTACCTCTTCTGATTTTTTGTGCTGCACTGGATCCAGAGTAACAATTATTTCTTTCTTCTTTACACGTGTGTACAGGAAATCACATTAAACAATCTTTGAATAATTTAATCTAGTATTAATCAGCATATTTAAAGCAAAGATATACTTACAATGGAGGAGGTGCAAAATGATTTCACTATGCTGATTCCAGGTATAAAATGGCTGACCTATGAAAGAACATAGTGCAGGTTGGCTCCATAATTATTGGGGCTTATAGATTGAGAAATAAGACCATAAGACATAGGAGTAGAATTAAGCCACTCAGCCCATCAAGTCTGCTCTGCCATTTGATTAAGGCAGATCCATTTCCTTTTCAACCCCAATCTCCTGCTTTCTACCCGTAACCCTTCAATCCCTGACTTATCAAGAATCTATCAACCACCACCTTAAATACACCCAATTACTTGGCCTCCACAGCCACCAGTGGCAATGAATTCCATAGGTTCACCAACCTCTGGCTAAAGAAATTCCCCCTCATTTCCATTCTAAATGGACATCCCTCTATGCTGAGGTTGTGCCCTCTAGTTCTATGTCCCCCACTATAGGAAATATCTTCTCTATCTAGGCCTTTCAACATTCGTTAGGTTTCAATGAGATAGATCCGCCTTCGTTCTTCCAGATTGCAGTCAGTAGCTATCAAACACTCCTCATATGATAAGTCTTTCACTTCCAGAATTAATTTCATTAATCTTCTTTGAAATCTCTCACATGTCACCATATCCTTTCTTAGATAAGGGGCCCAAACTGCTCACAGTACTCCAAGTGAAGCCTCACTGGTGTCTTATAAAGCCTCAGCACTACAGCTTTGTTTATATTCTAGTCCTCTCAAAATGAACGCTAACATTACATTTGCCTTCCTTACCACTGACTCAATCTGCAAGTTAACCTTTAGGGAATCCTGCACAATGACTCCCAAATCCCTTTGAACCTCAGAGTCTTGAATTTTCTCCCCATTTCAGTTCTGGTCAAGCTAATGCTGTTCCAGGGGGTTTAAACTAGATTTGTAGGGGGAGGGGAACCAGAGTGTTAGCGCAGATGGTGAGGTGGAGGAGGCTAAAGGTCATGCAAGAGCTGCAAGTACAGTACATGGAGTAAAGCCAGATCTAACATATAAAGAGGCTTTGAGGAAACAGAAACAGAATAAAGGGCGTAAGATAGAAGGGTTAAAGTGTGTGTACTTCAATGCAAGAAGCATCAGGAACAAAGGTGATGAACTGAGAGCTTGGATACATACATGGAATTGTGATGTGGTGGCCATTACAGAGACTTGGCTGGCACCAGGACAGGAAGGATTCTCAATATTCCTGGATTTCAGTGCTTTAAAAGGGATAGAGAGGGGGGAAAGGGGAGGAGGGGTGGCATTACTGGTCAGGGATACTATTACAGCTACAGAAAGGGTGGGTAATGTAGCAGGATCCTCTTTTGAGTCAGTATGGGTAGAAGTCAGGAACAGGAAGGGAGCAGTTACTCTATTGGGAGTATTCTATAGGCTCCCTGGTAGCAGCAGAGATACTGAGGAGCAGATTGGGAGGCAGATTTTGGAAAGGTGAAAAAATAACAGGGTTGTTATCATGGGTGACTTTAACTTCCCTAATATTGATTGGCACCTGATTAGTTCCAATGGTTTAGACAGGGCAGAGTTTGTTAAGTGCATCCAGGATGGATTCCTGTCACAGTATGTTGACAGGCCGACTAGGGGGAATGCCATACTAGATCTAGTATTGGGTGACGAACCGGGTCAGGTCACAGATCTCTCAGAGGGTGAGCATCTGGGGTACAGTGACCACCGCTCCCTGGCCTTTAACATTATCATGGAAAAGGATAGAATCAGAGAGGACAGGAAATTTTTTAATTGGGGAAAGGCAAATTATGAGGCTATAAGGCTAGAACTTGTGCATGTGAATTGGGATGATGTTTTTGCAGGGAAATGTACTATGGACATGTGGTTGATGTTTAGGGATCTCTTGCAGGATGTTAGGGATAAATTTGTCCCGGTGAGGAAGATAAAGAATGGTAGGGTGAAGGAACCATGGGTGACAAGTGAGGTAGAGAATCTAGTCAGATGGAAGAAGGCAGCATATGTAAGGCTTAGGAAGTAAGGATCAGATAAGTCTATTGAGGAATATAGGATAGCAAGAAAGGAGCTTAAGAAGGGGCTGAGGAGAGCAAGAAAGGGGCATGAGAAGGCCTTGGTGAGTAGAGTAAAGAAAAACCCCAAGGCATTCTTCAATTATGTGAAGAACAAAAGGTTGACAGGAGTGAAGATAGGACCGATTAGAGATAAAGGTGGGAAGATGTGTCTGGAGGCTGTGGATGTAAGCGAGGTCCTCAATGAATACTTCTCTTCAGTATTCACCAATGAGAGGGAACCTGAAGACAATATGAGTGAGGTTGATGCTCTGGAGCATGTTAATATTAAGGCAGAAGAGGTGTTGGAGTTGTTAAAATACATCAGGACAGATAGGTCCCTGGGGCCTGACGGAATATTCCCCAGGCTGCTCCACGAGGTGAGGCGACGTATTAATGCTCAGTTTGCAAGGTGGCCTGTCACATTTGTGCCACAATTGTTCTTGGCACCACTGACAGGAGCCAATCTCGTTGATTGTTTCAATTTTCAGGGTTTTTGACCAAATCCTGCAAAATCAACAATCTATAATTTTAACAGAGGACTGTGGCTTAAAGTTCAGGTTGGGATTTGAATATTCCATGCCATGTTCATTATAAATCAGGAGTGTAAAGGAATAACAGCAGGTACAACCATCCAGAAATTCCCCAAGTTGGATGTTACCCTGACTTGGCAATGTATCGTTGTTCATTGTTGCTAAGGCAAATGTCAGGAACTTCAAACACAAGATTGAGGAAATACCTTAACCACCATCTTGTGAAAAGCACTTCAGGGTGGACGATATATCTTGGGTTAGCCATGAGTGCATAACTTCAACCTTTTTATTTGTATTATTTGTAAATTGACATTTTTTTGCGTTCAGTAACTTAAGATCATAATCAGGTTTAATATCACTGGGCTTGTGTCACAGTATTTGTTGTTTTGCGGTAGCAGTACACTGCAATTATAATTAAAAAACTATAAATTAAGAAAAATATTTTAATAAATTAAATTGTGCAAAAATAGAGCAAAAAAATGTGAGGTAACATTCATGGGTTCATTGTCAGTTCAGAAATCTGATGGTGGAGGAGAAGAATCTGTTCCTAAAACATTGAGTGTGTATCTTCAGGCTCCTGTACCTCCTCCCTGATGATAGCAATGAGAAGAGGGCATGTCCTGGTTGATGGGAGTCTTTAGTGAGGGATGCAACCTTTATGAGGCATCACAATTTGAAGATTTCCTCAATGGTGGGACAAACTTCAACCCAGAGAAGTGTAAGGTGATACACTTTGGAAGGACAAACTCCAAGGCAGAGTACAAAGTAAATGGCAGGATACTTGGGAGTATGGAGGAGCAGAGGGATCTGGGGGTACATGTCCACAGATCCCTTAAAGTTGTCTCACAGGTAGATAGAGTAGTTAAGAAAGTTTATGGAGTGTTAGCTTTCATAAGTCGAGGGATAGAGTTTAAGAGTTGCGGGGTAATGATGCAGCTCTATAAACATCTAGTTAGACCACACTTGGAGTACTGTGTCCAGTTCTGGTCGCCTCACTATGGGGAGGATGTGGAAGCATTGGAAAGGGTACAGAGGCGATTTACCAGAATGCTGCCTGGTTTGGAGGGTGTGCATTATGATCAGAGATTAAGGGAGCTAGGACTTTATTCTTTGGAGAGGAGACATGACAAGAGGTATACAAGATATTAAGAGGAATAGATAGAGTGGACAGCCAGTGCCTCTTCCCCAGGGCACCACTACTCAATACAAGAAAACATGGCTTTAAGGTAAGGGGTGGAAAGTTCAAGGGGGATATTAGAGGAAGGTTTTTTACTCAGAGAGTGGTTGGTGTGTGGAATACACTGCCTGAGTCAGTGGTGGAGGCAGATACACTAGTGAAGTTTAAGAGACTACTAGACAGGTATATGGAGGAATTTAAGGTGGAGGGTTATATGGGAGGCAGGGTTTAAGGGTCGGCACAGCATTGTGGGCTGAAGGGCCTGTACTGTGCTGTATTGTTTTCTGTTCTATAGCGCCTGTATACAACACTCCCTCGGTCCACAGCTTCCAGATAGCTCATGAAAATATCCTTCTTACTTCTTTTACATCTGTTTTTCACCTCAGATGTGTTTCTGGGACTGTTAAGAGTTAGAATCCGCAATTTACTGTTTGGATATCATTAGAATGATACAGCACTCTGCTGTCTCCAAGAATTTTCTGGGAAGCAAGCACATACTCAGACGGCATTAATGCGAAGAAACTTCAAGATGGGTGTGAGCTGACGTTTGACTCCATTTTGCCATTAATCGCTGATTAAAGCATCGGGGCAAATTGAGACATCGAGGCAAATGTGGAGAGTTTCAGCGCTGACTGCCTGCCTTGTGATCAGTGCCAGAGAAGGATTCTGTGAGCAACCTATCACCGTGGCAGGCAGGTAGGCTTCTCTGCTTCATGTGGTGTCCCTCTCTTCCGATGAATGTTGGTGATATTGAAGCATAGTATCATGGTTCCAAGACTGAAATATTGTGTTTACTGTGGACTATTTCAAACTTATTGTTTTATATTCTGTGTTTTTATTGCCCGTTCCTTTTCCATTTTGTTGTGGAGGTGAGGGTGCTTGGGGGTTGATGTTCTGTTATGCAGGAGAGAGTTTTTTTTTGGGGGGGAGTTGATGTTCCAGTTCCATTTTGTGTGGGGGAGATGGTTTCTGGGGAAAGGAGTTGGTGATTGGGATGCCACTCTTTTTTGTATGGGGGGGGGGAGGGTTTGATGTTTCTCTCTAAATGACTTTCATATTCTTTCTTGTGTTCATGGCTATCAGGAGAATATAAATTTCACGCTGTATATGGATAAATGCTTTGATAATAAATTAACCTTTGATTTAGAAAATAGTCTATGCTTCTGTTCCTTCTACCAAAGCGCATGACTATACACTTCCTGACATGGTAATTCATCTGCTACTTCTTTGCCCATTCTCTTAATCTGTCTAAGTCCTCCTGCTTCCTCAACACTACCTGCCCATCACCTGTCTTTGTGTAGTGCACAAGCTTGGCCACAAAGCCATTAATTCCATCATCCAAATCATTGACATACAATGTAAAAGGTGGTCCCAACACTGACCCCTGTGAAACACCACTAGTCACCGACAACTAATCAGAAAAGGCTCCTTTTATTCCCACTCCTTGCCTCCTGCCAATTAGCCAATATTCTAGTATCTTTAATATTAATATTCAATATTCTAGTATCATGCTAGTCTCGTTCCTGTAATACCAGGGGCTCTTATCCTGCTAAGCAGCCTCATGTGTGGTACCCTGAATTCCAACAGTTTATTCAGGCAAGATTTTCCCTTAAGGAAATCATGCTGTCTTCAGCCTATTTTACCATGTGCCTCCAAATACCCTGAAACCTCATCCTTAACAATCGACTCCAACATCTTCCCAACTACTGAAGTCAGACTAATTGGCCTATAATTTCATAGAATATAGAAAACCTACAGCACAATACAGGCCCTTCGGCCCACAATGCTATGTCGAACATGCCCTTACCTTAGAAATTACCTAAGGTTACCCATAGCTGTCTCTTTTCTTAGCTCCATGTACCTATCCAGGAGTCTATTAAAAGATCCTAACATATCCGCCTCCACCACCCTCGCCAACAGCCCATTCCACGCACTCACCACTCTCTGCGTAAAAAAAAAACTTACCCCTGACATCTCCTCTGAACCTAGTTCCAGGAACCTTAAAACTGTGCCCTCTCATTCTAGCCATTTCAACCCTGGGGAAGAAGTCCCTGACTATTCACATGATCAATGCCTCTCATCATCATATACACCTCTGTCAGGTCACCTCTCATCCTCCGCCACCCCAAGGAGAAAAGGCCAAGTTGAGAACCAGAACTGAGCAGTTTCCTTCTTTCTTTGACTCTCTCTCTTCTAAAAGAATGGAGAGCCAGTCCTCCAGAACCATTCCAGAATCTAATGATTCTTGAAGGAATACTAATGCCTCCACAATCCTAACTACCTCTTTCAGAACCCTGGTCAGGTACCCATCTTCAGACCTTTCATCTTCTTCCTTAGTTCAGGGGTTCCCTCTTGGTCCATGGCATTAAAAAAAAGTTAGGAACCCTCTACCTTAGTAATAGTAACTACACTCAATTTTTGCCCTCTGACACTCTTGAATTTCTGACATACTTTCACAGTGAAGACACAAAAGGCAGCATCAGCTGGCAGGACGCCCAGCATCCAGGGCATGCCCTTTTCTCACTGTCAGGAAGGAGATACAGGAGCCTGAAGACACACACTCAGCGATTCAGTAACAGCTTCTTCCCCTCTGCCATCCCATTCCTAAATGGACATTGAAGCTTCGAACACGACCTCACTTTTTAAATATATTTCTGGTTATTTGCACGAATTTTAATCTATTTAATATATGTATACTGGAATAGACTTACTTATTTATTATTTTTTTCTTCTATATTATGTATTGCATTGAACTGCTGCTGCTAAGTTAACAAATTTCACTCCACATGCCGGTGATAATAAACCTGATTTTGATTCATCCGCCTTTTCTTAACTCTGCCATTGAAATCACTCCAGCATCATTTTCCTGCGGTCCAATATCCACCTTCAGGTCTCTTCTACTCTTTATATATTTAAAGATGATCTAATTCAAACTTGAAAGATTGAGGGAGATCTTCCCTCACACCCTTCATCATCTGGCTCACTGCTAGTGTCTTCCACAGCGAAAACAGATGCAAAATACTCGTGTAGTTCATCTGCCATCTCCTTGTCGCCCGCTATTATTTAACTAACTATAGCGGCTATTCAACACGCTTCGTTACAAACGTCAAAGCCAGGAACAAACGAACCTAAACGTCTCGGTGTCGGGGGCTCCACTGAACTTGGGACGGGCAGCGGGGGCACCGCCCAGCCGCCCGCCTTTTACCTCAGACTTCGGCTCGTAAACAGATCGGCGGCCATCGGCCTCCCCGATCCAGGCCAATGGCGAACGCGCCAGGCCAGGTCCCCGCCTTGTTGCCCATATTTGGTGCGGCATCCGCCGGCGGGTGGTCCCCGATTGGTCAATGCGGTCACGCGTGGCGCACCCTTTGCGTGCCTGGTTCCCGCCCTCACGCTGTGTCTCTGTTCCGGGCGGACGGTGTGCAGGGCGAGGTGAAGCGGAGCTGCCATGGGCATTGAGTTGGAGACCATCACCCCGGGCGACGGTAGGGAAGGCGGTGGTTGTTTTATTCCCCGTCGCTAAGAGAGCCCCGAGTCGGTCCCTCGGCTGGTTTAACCCGCGATTGTTGTTCTCTCTTCCAGGCCGTACCTTTCCCAAAGCGGGGCAAGTCTGCGTGGTGCACTATGTGGGTGAGTGCAGGTGGCGTGGACGGGGGAGAGGTGGGAAGTGGAGGGAAACAGCCGTTTAATCCCCGGGATTGTTGGGGGGGGGGGAGAACGGCCGTTTAATCCCTGGGATTGTGGAGGGGGAAATGGCCGTTTAATCCCTGGGATTGTGGAGGGGGAAATGGCCGTTTAATCCCCGGGATTGTGTGTGGGGGAAACCTTTTAATCCCGAGACTGGGGGGGAATCTGATCCCCGGGATTGGGGGGAACATCCGTTTGATCCCTGGAATTGGGGTGGAACACCCGTTTGATCCCTGGGATTGGGGTGGAACACCCGTTTGATCCCTGGGATTGGGAGGGGTGAAACCCCCGTTTGATTTTCTGGGATTGGGGGAGAACACCCATTTGATCGCTGGAATTGTAGGAGAACACCCGTTTGATCCCCGGGCTTGGCGGGTGGAACCCCAGTTTGATTTTCCAGGAATGGGGGGAACGCCTGTTTGATCCCTGGGATTGGGGGAGAATGCCCGTTTGATCCCCGGGATTGGGGGAGCGAAACGCCCGTTTGATCCCCGGGATTGGGGGAGCGAAACGCCCGTTTGATCCCCGGGATTGGGGGAGCGGAACGCCCGCTTGATCCCTGGGATAGAGGGTGGGTGGAACACCTGTGTAATCCCCAGGATTGTGAGGGAGAACATCTGTTTAATCCCCGAGATTTAGGGGGGGTAGAATGCCGTTTATCCCTGAAATTGGGGGGGCACAGCCAGCCGTTTAATCCATGGGATGGCAGGGGGAATAGCCAGCTGTTTAGTGGAGGGACAGCAGTTAAATCCCTGGGTTTGGGGGGCAGCCATCTAATCCATTGGATTTTGGGGGTGGGATACGTCTGTTTAATCCTCAGGATTGGGGGGGTTGGAACGGCTATTTAATCCCTGGGATTGTGGGGGGAGTGGCCGTTTAATCCCTGGGAGGGGGGAACAGCTCTCTAATCCCCTGGACATGGTGTTGGTGTTGTCATGGTCCCTGGGTCGGGGCATTCCAACTATAGAGATCCCTGGGGTAGTGGGGTGGTATGGAAAATAGCCATGAGATGGGAGGGAAGATGAGGTGAGGACAGTGAAGTGAGGTGGTGTAACACTGAGGAGTGACAATGGACGTTTGGATACCCTGGATGAGAGAGGATAGCTGAAGGGTACCGCTGAGGTTGAGGGAGGTGTAAATAGTCTTGTGGATTTGGGGGTGGTGATACCATTGACTCCCTGATGGTAAAGTTTTCAGTTTGTATTCCCGCAGGAACTCCCTGCAATCCCAGTTTGAGATTTCATTACATTGATCTCAGTGTAATTAACAGCACTGATCCCGAAACATCAGGTGTGTGCCTTTGTGATCAAGACAGGACTTGAGTGTTTATGACTCGTGGGAGAATTCCATAGGTTTGAATCAGTATCCAACACAAGGTTTTTGCTGCCTACAATTTCATTTAATTATCATTACAGAAGCTCTTCAAGGCAGTGTCTTGTATCCAAATGTAACACTTACCCAACAGGCTGGTATATGTCTAGGGGAAAAGGAGATCCAGCCACACACCAACCCCACCTCCCGTAACCGCAGGTGCTGTGAGAATCAAGTTTATGCCTCGCGCCCGCACACAGTATCAAATTCACACCAGATACCGTTATGAAATACACTTTAAAGAGTTTACTAAAACTAAGAGAGTACTAGGCAATACAATATATATGAAAGGTAAGAAAAAAAACAAAAGGTGCCAACTTATCAAAGTTCAGTCAGTTTAGTGCACATCGTTGGAGCTCAACCATCGAACCGTTCGACCCCTCGTCGCTTGCCTCCGACCTCCACGTCTTCGCACCTGGGACCACCCCCGGTGGTCAACCAAGCAGTGCAGTGCACGTGCACCTTCCTCGGCGTCTTCCTCTCGACTCTCCTCAAAAGACCGCGAAACCCCCCCCCCAAGTTCCCAGCCTCACAGGACAAAATAACATTCCCCATTGGTTAACAAATGAATACGATCCCCATATCAGCAAGTCTAAAGCTAAACAACTGCGAAAGAAACACTTATCAGACAAAGAAGCATTCCTACTCTTAACAAACCAAAGAAGCCATTTTGAGTAAGATACACAGGACATTGTACACAATCATTTTCCATTGTTTGTTTATTTAGAGATACAGTGCAAAACAGACCCTTCGCCCCGCATTGCCAGCAACTCACTGGTTTGACCCTAGCCTATTCTGGGGACAATTTACAATAACCAATGAACATACTAACCAGTACACCTTTGGACTGTAGGAGGAAGTCAGAGCCCTTGGGGAAACCCCAAGCATTCCACAAACTCCTCATTGAGGTCGCCGCAATTGAACTTCCAACTCTGGCGTGCTCTATAATAGTGTCATGTGAACCACTGTGCTACCATGGTGAGGCCAGAAGTGGGGATATTCACTGACTGTTATCATCCTGCAACTTCTAAGCTACTAAAGTAGTCCTTGAACTACTTCATTATTTTAGAATTTGTAGGATGAAGCACCTGGACGTATTAATGCTCAGTTTGCAAGGTGGCCTGTCGCATTTGTGCCACAATTGTTCTTGGCACCACTGACAGGAGCCAATCTCGTTGATTGTTTCAATTTTCATGGTTTTTGACCAAATCCTGCAAAATCAACAATCTATAATTTTAACAGAGGACTGTGGCTTAAAGTTCAGGTTGGGATTTGGATATTCCACGCCATGTTCATTATAAATCAGGAGTGTTAAGGAATAACAGCAGGTACAACCATCCAGAAATTCCCCAAGTTGGATGTTACCCTGACTTGGCAATGTATCGTTGTTCATTGTTGCTAAGGCAAATGTCAGGAACTTCAAACAACACAAGATTGAGGAAATACCTTAACCACCATCTTGTGAAAAGCACTTCAGGGTGGACGATATATCTTGGGTTAGCCATGAGTGCATAACTTCAACCTTTTTTATTTGTATTTTTTGTATATTGACATTTTTTTGCATTTAGTAATTTTAAAATCATAATCAGGTTTAATATCACTGGCTTCTGTCACAATATTGTTTTGCAGTAGCAGTACACTGCAATTATAATAAAAAAACTATAAATTAAAATAAGAAAATATTTTAATAAATTAAATTGTGCAAAAATAGAGCAAAAAAAAATGAGGGAATGTTCATGGGTTCATTGTCAGTTCAGAAATCTGATGGTGGAAGAGAAGAATCTGTTCCTAAAACATTGAGTGTGTATCTTCAGGCTCCTGTACCTCCTCCCTGATGATAGCAATGAGAAGAGGGCATGTCCTGGTTGATGAGAATCTTTAGGGATGGATGTAACCTTTATGAGGCATCACAATTTGAAGATTCCCTCAATGGTGGGACAAACTTCAACCCAGAGAAGTGTGAGGTGGTACACTTTGGAAGGACAAACTCCAAGGCAGAGTACAAAGTAAATGGCAGGATACTTGGGAGTATGGAGGAGCAGAGGGATCTGGGGGTACATGTCCACAGATCCCTGAAAGTTGCCTCACAGGTAGATAGGGTAGTTAAGAAAACTTATGGAGTGATAGCTTTCATAAGTCAAGGGATAGAGTTTAAGAGTCGCGGGGTAATGATGCAGCTCTATAAAACTCTAGTTAAGCCACACTTGGAGTACTGTGTCCAGTTCTGGTCGCCTCGCTATAGGAAGGATGTGGAAGCATTGGAAAGGGTACAGAGGAGTTTTACCAGGATGCTGCCTGGTTTAGAGAGTATGCATTATGATCAGAGATTAAGGGAGCTAGGGCTTTACTCTCTGGAGAGAAGGAGGACGAGAGGAGACATGATAAAGGTATATAAGATATTAAAACGAATAGATAGAATGGACAGCCAGCATCTCTTCCCCAGGGCACCACTGCTCAATACAAGAGGACATGACATGAGATAAGGGGTGGAAAGTTCAAGGGGGATATTAGAGGAAGGTTTTTTACTCAGAGTGGTTGGTGCGTGGAATTCAGTGGTGGAGGCAGATACACTAGTGAAATTTAAGAGACTACTAGACAGGTATATGGAGGAATTTAAGGTGGAGGGTTATATGGGAGGCAGGGTTTAAAGGTCAGCACAACATTGTGGGCTGAAGGGCCTGTACTGTGCTGTATTGTTCTATGTTCTATGAAATTGAGGATGCAGGCGCAACCAGAGATTTATCTGAATTGAAAGTAATTCAGTTTTACAGCTGAAAGACCAACATATCATTGCACTTGATCTTTTGAGTTTTTCCTGCTGTCCTGTTACGTTGGCACTTTTATGAATATGAGAAGTGGAAACAGTTCTACTTTATCGCAAAGCCTATAATCAGAACTGATGGAAGCAGGTGAAAGAACCAATTTTTTCACTGTAGGCAAGGTCTTTCAGTTCAAAGGGCCTGGACTCTTCAGTGAATTGTAGCAAGGTTTCTTGGTTAAAGTAGTCCAGAATACCCAGGAAGAGATCAGACTCAAAGTCATAGTTGTCTAAATTGAAACAGTTTGTATTACATTACCATCATGTTTATATATTGATTTCACTTGTATTTTGTTATTACCAACAGGTTCACTGATGGATGGGACAAAGTTCGATTCTTCCCGCGACCGAAACAAGCCATTCAAATTTATGATCGGTAAAAATGAGGTCATCAGAGGATGGGATGAAGGATTAGCTCAGGTTTTTAAAAAAAGCTTAAATTCAATTATCTGAACCCTGCTTAAAGATGTGCAAATATCTAATCAGCCAGTTGTGTTCAATGGTGGCGTGGGCTTTACCCGTGATGGGCTGGGCTGTATCCACAACTTTTTGTAGGCTTTTCTGTTCAAGGGCATTGGTGTTTCCATACCAGGCCATGATGCAACCATATTCTCCACCGCACTTCTACAGAAGTTTGTCAAAAGTTTTAGATGACATGCTGAAACTTTGTAAGCTACTTAAGAAAGTAGAGGCACTACCATGCTTTGTTTGAAATAACCCTTGCATGCTGGACCCAGGACATTGAAATGATAACAGTGAGGAATTTTAAGTTGCTGACCCTCTCCACTTCTGATCCTCCAATGTGGACTGGTTCATGGACCTCTGGTTTCCTACTCCTGAAGTCAATCATTTGCTCCTTGGGCTTGCTGACATTAAGTGGGAGGTTGTTATGGCATCACTTAGCCAGATTTTCAATCTCCCTCCTATATGCTGATTCATCACCATCTTTGATTTGGCCAATGACAGTGGTGTCATTAGAAAACTTAAATATGGCATTGGAGTTGTGCTTAGCCTCACAGTCATAAGTATAGAGCAGGGGATAAGCACACGGCCTTGTGGTGCACCTGTGCTGATGGTGATTGTGGAGTAGATGTTGTCAATCCAAATTGATTGGGTTGTTCAAGTGAGGAAATTGAGGATCAATTTGCATAAAGAGGTATTGAGGCCAAGTTCTTGAAGCTTATTGATTAGTTTTGAGCGGATGATTGTATTGAATGCCAAGTTGTAGTCCATGAAGAGCATCCTGATGTGTGTATCTTCACTGGATGTTCCAGGATTGAGTGAAGAGCCAATGAAATGGCATCCGCTGTTGACCTGTTATGATGGTAGGCAAATTCGAGTGGATTCAAGTTGCTTCTCAGACAGGAGCTGATATGTTTCATCACCAACCTCTCAAAGCACTTCATCACTGTGGATGTAAGTGCTTTTGGATGATAGTCATTGAAGCAGATAGGTACCTCAGACCGCCAAGTTAACATGTTAAAGATATCAATGAACCCTCCAGCCAGTTGATCAGCACAGGCCTTTAGTACTCAACCTAATACCCCATCTGGGCTGGCTGCTCTCTGTAAGTTCACCCTCATGAAGGATGCTCTCATGTCAGCCTCTGAGGAGACTGAAATCACAGGGTCATAAGGAGCTGTGTGAGTTTGTGAAGGTGCGACATGGTCAAAGCAAACATAAAAGGCATTGGGAGTGAAACCTTATCACCTATGTCACTTGGGTTCACTTTGTAGGAGGTGATAGCATTCAGGCCCTGCTACAACTGCTTGAACCTTCAAAGGTTCAAGTTTGGGCTGGGATTACTTCTTCGCATGTGAGATGGCTTTTCCGTGATTATACCTGGACCTCTTGTATCTTACTTGATCGCCAGACCTGAATGTTACTGATCTGATCCTTAGCAGATTGCAAATCTTATGGTTCATCCAGGGCTTCTGGTTGGGGAAGACTGAATGACTTTCTATGGACGCACATGTCTATGGCGACTTTTATGAAGTCCGTGACAACCGCGGTTCATTTGTTCAGATCCTCTGAGTCCTTGAATGCAGGGCCCAGTCCAATGACTTGAAGCAACCCCTTAACTGTTCCTCTTCCTCCTGCAACCACCTCTTTGTTGTCCTTGCCTCTGGAGTCTTGCTCTTTACCCTCTGTATGCAGGTAGGAGGAGGTCAGCCAAGTGATCAGGTTTCCCAAGATATGGTCCAGGGATCAAACAGTAGGTATTCTATATGGTAGTATAGTAGTGGTCAAGAATGTTGGGACTCCCGGTGCTACAGGTGATATGTTGATGATAATTGGGCAAAGATTTTTTTCCAAACAATCTTGATTGAAATCTTTAATGATTTGAAAGGAGTCTGGAGAGGATGTTGCTTGTTTGCTGATGGCGACACTCAGTACCCTGAGTAAGTATGTAAACTGCGGTCAGGATTATGGAGATCTCTCTTAGTAAGCAGAACTGTCAGCCTTTAATCAATAGGTATTCCAGATCGGGGCAAGATCAAGTGTGACAAGACCACTGCATCCAAGCACCACAAAGAGTTTCCCATGAAACAGACCCTCATATTTTGCCTTCTGAATCGGCAGCGCATTCATCTGGTGTGATCGCCAAATTGGGCATGACTTGAGTTGGCAGTATCTCGATGAAGTAGAGAACTCAGCAATCCCTCATTTCCTTGCAATACAGCAATCTTGCCCTGAGGTCCTCAGTCTTGTTCTCCAGTGACTGTACATTGTTTGCTAACAAGATACTGGGTAGAAGAATTTTCATACCCCTTCGTTTTAGTCTGGCATGGAGTTCTCCCCTCCTCGGTCTCTTTTGACAATGGCGATGTACCTTCATCTGTTTAAAGATGCTGTACCTACATGCTGGAGAGTTAAGTCCATCGAGTCTTTCAGAAGAAAATCACTAGTTATCAAGACAGTTCAAATGTTCATTATTTAAATGGAAATTACAAGCTGCAGACTGCAGTGAGAGTAGTTCAGAAGAAGTATATTTCTTCCACTCTTCAGCAAAGAATAGAATCTAACATTTTTTTTGTAACTCATAACTTTCCCATTCTTTGTTGTTTTTATTATTCTTCTAAAATGGGTGGTTTCACATTTTCCAGATCTTCACTTTATTCACCTATCTATCTCCTTTTATAGTCAGGTTATGTCCACAAGTTTACATTCTTTGTCATCAGAAAATTTAGTAACCCTTCCTTTGGTGCCTTCATCAAAGTCATTTATACAGATTGTAACCCTGGTAACACCACTCCTTAAATCTTGTCAACCAGTGTACCATCTGTGCATGCTCTTGTTTCCTTTTTGCCAGTAGCCTTCTATCCATGTCAATGTGTTAATTAAACCAGACATGGGCATGTTTCTGGCAATGTCTTTGATGTGACGCCTTGTTAATTCATTATGATTAGTCAGGGCATCAAAAGTTATGGGGAGAAGGCTGAAGAATAGGGTTGAAAGGGATAATAAATTAGCCATGATCAAATGAACGAGCAGACTCGATGGGCTGAATGGCCCAATTCTGCTCCCATGTCTTATGGCTTTATTAAATCCCTTTTAGAAATTTAAGTATTGTACATCCTACTGTATTTCCTTAATGCATAGTATATGCTATTTCTTCATCAAACATTTCCTTTTATAAAAACTAAGTACCTTGCTCTCATAACTTTGTTACTGCTTCAGACATCTTTATTATGATAGCTATGAAGGCAGCTGGCCTGTAATTTCCTGCTTTGTTTTCTCCTCATTTTAAACATGGAACATAAATGGGCACTTGGAGTTATGGGTAGATGGCCAAATATCAAATTGAATAATCAATAATACCTGCTATGTATTGCTGATTTTTTTAAATAGAAAAAAATTATAGAAATTTTATTAGCCACCAGGAGGTAGAATACACTCAATGGCCACTTTATTAGGTACACCTGTACACCTCATTACTGCAAATATCTAATCAGCCAATCATGTGGCTGCAACTCAATGCATAAAAGCATTCAGATATGGTCAAGAGGTTTAGTTGTTGTTTGGACCAAACCTCAGAATGGGAAAGAAATGTGATCTGAATGACTTTGACCATGGAATGATTGCTGGTGCCAAGCAGGGTGATTTGAGTATTAGAAACTGCTGATCTGGGATTTTCAAGCACACCAGTAGAGAGCAGTAGTGATAGGGGATTCGATAGTTAGGGGGACAGATAGGAGGTTCTGTGGAAGAGATCGAGAATCTCGGATGGTCTGTTGCCTCCCTGGTGCCAGGGTCCGCGATATCTCGGATCGAGTTCTCAGTATTCTCAAGAGGGAGGGTGAGCAGCCGGATGTCGTGGTCCATCTAGGGACCAATGACGTGGATAGGAAGGGTGAGGAGGTCCTGAAAGGTGAGTTTAGGGAGCTAGGTGCCAAGTTAAAGGACAGGACCTCCAGGATAGCAATCTCAGGATTGCTACCAGTGCCACATGCAGGTGTATTTAGAAATAGTAACATGCTGCAGGAAGGAGGGCTTCAGATTTATAGATAATTGGGCAGTTTTCAGGGAAGGTGGGACCTGTTCCGGCAGGATGGTTTACATCTGAACTGGAGGGGGACAAGTATTCTTGTAGGTAGGTTTGCTGGAGAGGCTCCAGTGGCTTTAAACTAGATATGAGGGGGGAGGGGAACCAGAGTGTAGGAACAGATGTATGGGAGAAGGAAGAAAAAGAAGGCAGTAAAGTTTTTTGTACTGTTAGAGATAAACAGAGAGGAAGAGGTGGAGAATTTCTTAAATGCATTTATTTTAATGCTAGGGGCATTGTAAGAAAGGTGGATGAGCTTAGAGCATGGATTGATACCTGGAAATATGATGTTGTAGCTATTAGTGAAACATGGTTGCAGGAGGGGTGTGATTGGCAACTAAATATTCCTGGATTTCGTTACTTCAGGTGTGATAGAATCGGAGGGACAAGAGGGGGAGGTGTTGCGTTGCTTGTCAAGAGAAAATATTACAGCGGTGCTCTGGCCGGATAGATTAGAGGGTTCATCTAGGGAGGCTATTTGGGTGGAATTGAGGAATGGGAAAGGTGTAGTAACATTTATAGGGGTATATTATAGACCACTTAATGGGGAGCAAGAATTGGAGGAGCAAATTAGCAAGGAGATAGCAGATATTTGTAGTAAGCACAGGGTTGTGATTATGGGAGATTTTAATTTTCCACACATAGACTGGGAAGCCCATACTGTAAAAGGGATGGATGGTTTGGAGTTTGTAAAATGTGTGTAGGATAGTTTTTTGCAGCAATGCACAGAGGTACAGACTACAGAAGGGGCAGTGTTGGATATTCTGTTAAGGAATGAAATAGGTCAGGTGACGGAGGTATGTGTTGGGGAGTACTTCGGGTCCAGTGATCACAATGCCATTAGTTTCAATATAAGTATGGAGAAGGATAGGACTGGACCCAGGGTTGAGATTTTTGATTGGAGAAAGGCTAACTTTGAGGAGATGCGAAAGGATTTAGAAGGAGTGGATTGGGACAATTTGTTTTATGGGAAGGATGTAATAGAGAAATGGCGGTCATTTAAAGGTGAAATTTTGAGGGTACAGAATCTTTTATGTTCCTGTTAGGTTGAAAGGAAAGGTTAAAAGTTTGAGAGAGCCATGGTTTTCAAAGGATATTGGAAACTTGGTTTGGAAAAAGATATCTACCGTTTGTACAATAAATATAGGCAACATGGAGTAAATGAGGTGCTCGAGGAATATAAAGAATGTAAAAAGAATCTTAAGAAAGAAATTAGAAAAGCTAAAAGAAGATACGAGGTTGCTTTGGCAAGTAAGGTGAAAATAAATCCAAAGGGTTTCTACAGTTATATTAATAGCAAAAGGATAGTGAGGGATAAAATTAGTACTTTAGAGAATCAGAGTGGACAGCTATGTGTGGAGCCAAAAGAGATGGGGGAGATATTGAACAATTTCTTTTCTTCGGTATTGCACTAAGGAGAAGGATATTGAATTGTGTAAGGTAAGGGAAACAAGTAGGGAAGTTATGGAAACTATGATGATTAAAGAGGAGGAAGTACTGGCGCTTTTAAGGAATATAAAAGTGGATAAAACTCCGGGTCCTGACAGGATATTCCCTAGGACCTTGAGGGAGGTTAGTGTAGAAATAGCAGGGCCTCTGACAGAAATATTTCAAATGTCATTAGAAACGGGAATGGTGCCGGAGGATTGGCGTATTGCTCATGTGGTTCCATTGTTTAAAAAGGGTTCTAAGAGTAAACCTCGCAATTATAGGCCTGTCAGTTTGATGTCAGTGGTGGGTAAATTAATGGAAAGTATTCTTAGAGATGGTATATATAATTATCTGGATAGGCAGGGTCTGATTAGGAACAGTCAACATGGATTTGTGCGTGGAAGGTCATGTTTGACAAATCTTATTGAATTTTTTGAAGAGGTTATGAGGAAAGTTGACGAGGGTAAAGCAGTGGATGTTGTCTATATGGACTTTAGTAAGGCCTTTGACAAGGTTCCGCACAGAAGGTTAGTTAGGAAGGTTCAATCGTTAGGTATTAATATTGAAGTAGTAAAATAGATTCAATGGTGGCTGGATGGGAGATGCCAGAGAGTAGTGCTGGATAACTGTTTGTCAGGTTGGAGGCCGGTGACTAGTGGTGTGCCTCAGGGATCCGTACAGGGTCCAATGTTGTTTGTCATATACATTAATGATCTGGATGATGGGGTGGTAAATTGGATTAGTAAGTATGCAGATGATACTAAGGTAGGTGGCATTGTGGATAATGAAGTAGGTTTTCAAAGCTTGCAGAGAGATTTAGGCCAGTTAGAAGAGTGGCTAAATGATGGCAGATGGAGTTTAATGCTGATAAATGTGAGGTGCTACATTTTGGTAGGAATAATCCAAATAGGACATACATGGTAAATGGTAGGGCATTGAAGAATGCAGTAGAACAGAGTGATCTCGGCATAATGGTGCATGGTTCCCTGAAGGTAGAATCTCATGTGGATAAGGTGGTGAAGAAAGCTTTTGGTATGTTGGTCTTTATAAATCAGAGCATTGAGTATAGGAGTTGGGATGTAATGTTAAAATTGTACATGGCATTGGTAAGGCTGAATATGGAGTATTGTGTACAGTTCTGGTCACCGAATTATAGGAAAAATGTCAACAAAATAGAGAGAGTACAGAGAAGATTTACTAGAATGTTACCTGGGTTTCAGCACCTAAGTTACAGGGAAAGATTGAACAAGTTAGGTCTTTATTGAAGGTTGAGGGGGGACTTGATAGAGGTATTTAAAATTATGAGGGGCATAGACAGAGTCGACGTGGATAGGCTTTTTCCATTGAGAGTAGGGGAGATTCAAACAAGAGGACATGAGTTGAGAGTTAGGGGGCAGAAGTTTAAGGGTAACCCGAGGGGGAATTTCTTTACTCAGAGAGTGGTAGCTGTGTGGAACGAGCTTCCAGTAGAAGTGGTAGAGGCAGGTTCGGTATTGTCATTTAAAGTAAAATTGGATAGGTATATGGACAGGAAAGGAATGGAGGGTTATTAGCTGAGTGCGGGTCAGTGGGACTAGGTGAGAGTAAGCATTTGGCATGGACTAGCAGGGCCAAGATGACTTGTTTCCGTGCTGTAATTGGTATATGGTTATATGTTATACTAATCTCTAGGGTTTGTAGAGACTGGTGTAAAAAAAATAAAATTAAAAAATCCAGTGAGAGTCAGTTTTATATAATTTTCTTAATTAGAGACACAGTGTGAACAGACCCTTCCAGCTCAACAAGCTGCCAAAGTTACCCGTAGCATATTCACAGGACAATTTACAATGACCAATTAATCTACTAACTAATATGACTTTGGACTGTGGAAGGAGCCCCACACGGTTCATGAGGCGAACATACAAACAGTTCTGTGGGCAAAAGTGCCTTGTTGATGGGAGAGGTCGGTGGAGAATGGCCAGACTGGTTCAAATTGAAAGGAAGGCGACGATAACTTGTATAATCGCACGTTAGAACAGTGGTGAAGAGCATCTCAAACCTTGAAGTGGATGGGCTACAGCATCAGCAGAATACCCACCAGGTTCCACGGTGTACCTAGTGAAGTGGCCACTGTGTATGAAAAATCAATTTTAATCTAACAAATCAAATGAATACTATTAGAATCAGGTTTATTATCACTGACATATGTCGTGAAATTTGTTATTTCGCAGCAGCAGAACTGCAGTACATTAAGACTGTTACCATAATGAAAACAAAAAATAAGTAATAACTAAGTGAAGCTCCTCTACCACCTCCTTAATGGTAGTAATGAGAGGGGGCATGTCCTGGATGTGAAGGTCATTAATGATGGTGCCGCCTTCTTGAGGCATCAACCTTTGAAGATGTCCTCAGTGGTGGCCATAATGCAGCTGGCAGAGTTCACAGCCCCCTGCAGCTTTTTCCAATCCTGTGCATTGGTGCCACCATTCCAAACGGTGTTAGCTCTGTAACTTTGATCTAAACATTGACCTGCCTCAATACCTATCAGAAATTCTTGTGAAATCTTCTTTATGTGAAATTCTTGTGAACTGTTCCTTTTTTTTAATAAACGGGATTTGACTTGGGCTAATACAGTTCTGTTCTTGGATCCTGGGTTTGAGTACTCAAAGTGGGATGGGTTGGCATAGAATGGTGTATGTAACTGTATAAGTTATTCCTTTGTGCTCTCTCTTTTATGAGATGAGTGTTGGGCAGAGAGCAAAGCTTACCTGTACTCCCGACTATGCGTATGGAGCTTCTGGTCATCCTGGCGTCATTCCACCTAATGCTACTTTGATGTTTGATGTGGAACTCTTGGGAATTGAGTGAAACTCTTGGTAAGTCTCTTTGCAATGTATTTCAGATAGCACTGACAAAAATATTGTTTATTTAGAGATACAGCACAGAACAAGCCCTCCTGGTACAACCAGCTGCACCACCTAGCAACCCACCTATTTAATACTAACCTAATCACAGGACAGTTCACAATGATCAATAAACCTACTAACTGGTACCCAGAGGAAATTCACAGGCATGTGAGAAAAAAATACAAACTTATTACAGGTGGCGCCAGAATTATATGACCATAAGATATAGGTGCAGAATTAGGCCATTTGGCCTATTGCATCTGCTCTGCCATTTCATCATGACTGATCTAATTTTCCTCTCAGTCCAAATCTCATGCCTTCTCCCATATCCTTTTATGCCCTGACCAGTCAAGAATCTATCGACCTCTGCCTTAAATATACATAAGCACTTGGCTTCCACAGCTGCCTGTGGCAAAGAATTCCACAGATTCCCCACTCTCTGGCTAAAGAGATTCCTCCTCATCTTCTTTCTAAAAGGAACCCCTCAATTCTGAGGTTGTATCCTCTGGTCTTAGACTGTCTCACCATAGGAAACGTCCTCTCCACATCTACTCTCTCAAGCCTTTCACCATTTGATAGCTTTCAATGAGGTCACCCCTCATTCTTCTGAATTCCAGTGAATACAGGCCCAGAGCCATCGAACACTCTTCATATGACAAGCCATTCAATCCTGGAATCATTTTTGTGAACTTCCTTTGAATCCTCTCCAGTTTCAGCTCATCCTCGGGTAAGGGGCCCAAACCTGCTCTCAATACTCCAAGTGAGGCTTCACCAGTGTTTAGTAAGGTCTCAACATCCTTGCTTTTATATTTTAGTCCTCTTGAAATGAATTCTAACATTGCATTTGCCGCCTTCACCACGGACTCAACCTGCAAATTAGGGAATCCTGCACAAGGACTCCCAGGTCCCTTTGTGGCTCTTTTTTTTGTATTTTTTTCTCCATTTAAGAAGGAGTGGGAGGCAGCAGAAAGGAAACTATAGACCTGTTAGCCTGACATCAGTGGTTGGGAAGTTGTTGGAATCGATTGTTAGGGATGAGATTACGGAGTATGAGGAGGCACATGACAAGATAGGCCAAAGCCAGCATGGTTTCCTGAAAGGAAAATCTTGCCTGACAACCTACTGCAGTTCTTTGAGGAAATTACAAGCAGGGTAGACAAAAGAGATGCAGTAGATGGGCTGTACTTGGATTTTCAGAAGGCCTTTGACAAGGTGCCACACATGAGGCTGCTTAGCAAGATAAGAGCCCATGGAATTACAGGGAAGTTACTAGTGTAGTGGAGGTTGGCTGGTGGCGCATTGACATCAGCGCCGGACTCTGGAATGGAGGTTCCTGGGTTTGAATACACTTGGGCTGTTCCCAAGTACGCTTTCCATCCGTGCCAGGTTGAGTGTTGAGCTCACAACTTGACCTCGTAAAATAAAGAAAAATACTGCGAAACATCTGTGTGGAGTGGCACGCCAACCAATCTATCTTGTAAGGCAAGGCATGAAAATGCCCAATGCTGGCCTCTCAGGCCTGAGTCACCGTCATCATCATTATACTAGAGTGGGTGGAGCATTGGCTGGTCGGCAGTAAACAGAGTGGGAATAAAGGGATCCTATTCTGTCTAGTTGCTGGTTACCAGTGGAGTTCCATAGGGATTGGTGTTGGGACCCCTGCTTTTAACGATGTATGTCAATGATTTGGACTAAGGTATTAATGGATTTGTGGCTCAGTTTGCCAATGATACAAAGATAGGTGGAGGAGCGGGTAGTGCTGAGGAAACAGAGAGCCTGCAGAGAGACTTAGATAGTTGGGGGAATGGAAAGTGTATGGTTATGCACTTTGGTGGAAGAAATAAATGGGCAGACTGTTATTTAGATGGGGGGAGAATTCAAAATGCAGAGATGCAAAGGGACTTGGGAGTTCTTGTGCAGGATACCCTAAAGGTTAACCTCCAGGTTGAGTCAGTTGTGAAGAAGGTGGATGCAAGTTTGGCATTCAATTCTAGAAGTATAGAATAGGGATTGAGTTTAGGAGTCAAGGGGTAATATTGCAGCTATTTAGGACCTTGGTCAGACCCCACTTGGAGTACTGTCGCCTTACTACAGGAAGGATGTGGAAACCATAGAAAGGGTGCAGAGGAGATTTATAAGGATGTTGCCTGGATTGGGGAGCATGCCCCATGAGAAGTTGAGTGAACTCGGCCTTTTCTGTTTGGAGTGACAGAGGATGAGCGGTGACCTGATAAGATGCTGAGATGCATTGATTGTGTGGATAGTCATTGGCTTTTTCCCAGGGCTGAAATGGCTGCCACAAGAGGGCAAGAAGTAGGTAGAGAGGAGATGTCATGGGTAAGTGTTTTACTTAGAGAGTGGTGAGTGTGTGGAATGGGCTGCCAGCTACGGAGATGGAGGTGGATACGATAGGGTCTTTTAAGAGACTCCTCGATAGGTACATGGAGATCAGAAAAATAGAGGGCTATGGGCAACCCTAGGTAAGGACACGTTCGGCACAGCTATGTGGGCCGAAGGGCCTGTATTGTGCTGTAGGTTTTCTAAGTTTTGTGTTTCTAATATAAGAGCAGGGATGTAATGGTGAGGCTGTATAATGTACTTGTGAGACCACACTTGGAGTATTGTGTGCAGTTTTGGGCTCCTTATTTTAGAAAGGATATACTGACATTGGAGAGGGTTCAGAGAAGATTCACAAGAATGATTTCAGGAATGAAAGGGTTACTGTATGAGGAACGTCTGGCAGCTTTTGGGCTGTATTCCCTGGAGTTCAGGAGAATGAGGGGGGGATCTCATAGAAACATTCCGAATATTAAAAGGTCTGAACAGATTCGACATGGCAAAGTTATTTCCCATGGTAGGGGATTCTAGGGCAAGAGGACACGACTTCCAGATTGAAGGACGTCCATTTAGAACAGAGTTGCAGAGAAATTACTTTAGTCAGAGGGTAGAAAATCTGTGGAATTTGTTGCCACGAGTGGCTTTGGCAGCCATGTCACTGGCTGTACTTGAGCAGAGATAGATAGGTTCTTGATTAGCCAGGGCATCAAAGGGTATGGAGTGAAGGCAGGGGAGTGGGGATGACTGGAAGAATCGGATCAGCCCATAGCGGAGCAGACTGGATGGGCTGAATGGCCTACTTCTGTTCCTATATCTTACGGTCTTATTTAGAAAATAGTCAACCCTTTCATTTCTTCTACCAAAGTGCTTGACCATATATTTTCCAATACTATTTCATCTGCCTTTTCTTTGCCCATGCTCCTAATCTGTCTTGTCGTTCAGTAGCCTCTCTACTTCCTCAAAGCTACTTGCCCCTCCACCTACCTTCATTTCACCTGCAAACTTTGCAACAAAGACATCAATTCCATCATCAAAATCATTGCCATATAATGTAGAGAATCAGTTCCAACACAAACATTAGTCACCGGCAGCCAGCCAGAAAAGACTCCTTTTATTCTCACTCTTTGCTCCCTACCAGTCAGCCACGCTTTTTCCATGCTAGGATCTTTCCATGGGCTCATAGCTTGTTAAGCAGCCACGTATGGCACCTTGTTCAATGCCTTCTGAAAATCCAAGTACATAACCTCAACTGATTCTCTTTATTGTTTCAAGAGATTTATCAGGCAAGACCTTCCCTTGAGGAAACCATGCTGACTACAGCCTATTTTATCATGTGCCTCCAAGTACCCGAGACCTCATCCTTAGTAATCAACTCCAACATCTTCCCAGCCACTGAGGTCAGACTAACTGGCCTATAGTTTCCTTTCTTCTCGCTCTCTCCTTTCTTGAAGAGTGGAATGACATTTGCAGTTTTCCAGAACCATTCCAGAATCTAGTGATTCTTGCAAGGTCATTATTAATGCCTCCATGAACTCTTCAACCATCTCTTTTAGAACCCTGAGTTGAATCTGGTCCTGGTGACTTATCTGTCTTCAGACCTTTCAGTTTCCGAAGAATCTTTTCTCTAGTTATGGTAACCTCACACACTCATGACCCCGACATCTGGAACTTCCACCAAACTGCTGGTGTCTTCTGCAATGAAGACTGATGCATATTATTAATTCAGTTCATCTGCCATTTCATTGTCCCCTATTACTACCTTTCCAGCATCGTTTGCCAGTGGCCTGATATCCACTCCTGAGTTTCTTTTACACTTTGTGTATCTGAAGAAACATTTGGTATCCTCTTTAATAATACTGGCTGGTTTACATTTGTATTCCATCTTTACCTTCTTAGTGACTTTTTTAGTTGCCTTCTGTTGGTTTTTAAATGCTTCCCAATCCTCTTCCCACTAATTTTCGCTCTATTATATACCCTCTCTTTGGCTTTGAGTTTTCTTGTTGGCCACGGTTATGTCATTTTTAGAATCCTTCTTCCTCTTTGGGATGTATATATCCTGTGCCTTCCGAATTGTTTCCAGAAATTCCAGCCATTGCTGCTGTGCTATCATCCCTGCCAATGTTCTTTTCCAATGAATTCTGGCCAACTCCTCTCTCATGCCTCTGTTATTCCCTTTACTCCATTGTAGTACTGATTTGTCTGACTTTAGCTTCTCCTTCTCAAATTACAGGGTGAATCTGATCATATTATGATCACTTGCCCCTAAGGGTTCTTTTCCCTTAAGCTCTGTAATCAATTCTGGGTCATTGGACAACACCCAATCCAGAATAGCTGATCCTGTAGTGGGCTAAGAAGCCATTTGGTATGCACTCTAGAAATATCCCCTCTTGGAATCATCAACCTGATTTTTCCCAATCTAGCTACTTATTGAAATCCTTCATAACTATTGTGCTTTTGACATGCATTTTCTATCTCCCATTGTAATTTGTAGGCCACATCCTTACTACTGTTTGGGGGTCTGTGTACAACTCCCATCAAGGTGTTTTTACGTTTGCAGTTCCTTAGCTCTATCCACAATGACTCAACACCTTCCAGCCCTGTGTCACCTCTTTTTAATGATTTGATTTCATTTTTTACCAACAGAGTAACAAAATCTGATGATCTGAACCCGAACTTGTTTCTTTTGATATATCTGTCTTAAGACTATAAGATATAGGAACAGAAATAGGCCATTTGTCCGATCAAGTTTGTTCCACCATTTCATCATGGCTGATCTATTTCCCTCCCAGCCCCAATCTCCTGCCGTCTCCCCATATCCCTTCATGCCCCAACCAATCAAGAATCTATCAGCCTGTACCTTAAATACAGCCGAGGATTTGGCCTCCACATCCACCCATGGCAATGATTTCCACAGATTTCTCCACTCTCTGGCTAAAGAAATACCTCCTCATCTTTATTCTAAATTGAACTCCAAACTCCAGCTCCAAGCTGTAATAGTGTCACACTAATCGCTATACTGCCATTACAACCTATTTAGGTCATATGCTATAGTGTTTTATACAGAAAGGTGCAACAATCAGATTTCTGTTTCTGTTTTTGAGATAGGTTTGAATCCTGCTTATGGCACAGAAACGTGGAGAACCTGGAAAATTGTGCATTGAAAATGTGGGAGCCAGCAAAAAAACAATACATTTACTTTTTTCATCTACAGTCTGCTGTACATCAACAAAAAGCTGTTCATCACATCATTTATCTTTTGGGACTATAACAAAATCTGGTGATCTGAAACTGAACTCTTTCTTTTGATATATCATGTTTTGCTTTCTAAAAGACTTAAATTGTGTCTGGTCAAGAATCAAAGAACCTGTAAGTAGAAAGGAAAACAAATCATTTTAAGATTCAATTGTTAAAGCATAAGATAATTGTCCATCGTATCTAATGATGACAGAAACCTGTGTGGGAGAGTTTTGAAAATGGAAAAGCTGTTGCACTGTGGCAGTTCCATTCTCTCGACCTTTAAAGTCCAGGTGCAGTTGTACAAGTAGTCGTCTCAAACTCCTTTGTTGCAGTAGATGACCATGATGTCTTCTGTGCCTTGAAATGCCCTTTGCTCTTCAAAAGAAACTGCCTTTCTGGCCGTAGGATCTCACTGTAGATCTCACCAGCCAGAGCTGACTTCACATGCTAAGACAGGCATGTCCCTATCTCGCCGGAGTATGAAACCCGCTGTCTACACTCATCTGGTTAAGTCTGCCTGTTGAAGTGATGTACCAGGGTTTGGCTACTGTTGCTACTTGGAGCCACAGATGAGAGCTGGGTGTCTGGTGGGGACCAAAGGTGAGTGAGCTGCCCCAGAATGAATTGGACAAGCCCCTCCACTAGATATGCAGCTCCTCCCTGTACACCCCACACATAAGATGATCTTCTTGAATTGATGTATTGAAATCCAGTGACAACGAGGGCATGTGGATTGCATATTTTTAAACCCATAATTGAATAGAGAAGGTTGGCTTATGGCTTACATGTGTTGCTTAAGTTCACATCTATCTTAACACTTGGTATTGATGATTTATCCAAGATTTGCAGAAAATTGATACGAGCTGAAATGTGGGCTTTATTTTGGCTGGGTAAGGAAAAAAGATCAATTTAAGTTGTCCCATTGTTTGTCTAAGTTTTTAATTCCAATACTTTGCTTCACATTTTTCTCTATATGTTGTCATTTCACCATAACCTGTATCGTATTCGGAGAATGCTGCTTTTCTTTTATGGAACATTTAACATGGCAAAATGTAGCAGCTCGTTCTGAATAACTAACACCATTGGTTATGTGGTGGGGGCCTGATATTCATCTCTACCTTTACAAAAATGATTTGCATCTTGGGCAGTTCCCTAAGAGAACATACAATGGTAGCACTACAGAAATCATGAATCATCACAATCGTGAAGTGTTTTAGGACAACTATTCAGAGACCTCTCAGTCTTTATTAATAATGTAGGAACTATGAAACTGTAAATTATACTGTTGTATGGGGTCTCCCCATTATTAATGGTGGGGTATTTGCACTAACCCTGTTTTGGAGCCATTCCAGTTTCTGGTTGGGGTAGTGACCCTTTTCCTAGAGCCACTGCTCTGGATTTCCTCCAGGTGTTCTGTTATGTTCCCACTTCCTGAAAGTGTGCAGGTTGTTATGTTAATTGAATACCATAATTACTCCTGGTGTTGGGTGAGTGGGTAGAATCTGGTGGGAGTTGATGTAAATGTGAAGACATTGTTTTATAAAGGCATTAATGTAAGATTGGTGCAGTCTATATGGGGACTGAAGGGTCTAGCTGATTCACTGCTGTTTTTCTGTTGTTTCACATTTCCTTTAATGGAATAAGCAGTGTATCTCTTCATAACAAGTTAAATAGGTGCAAGCAAATTATGCTGGTCATCCCCTCTTCAGTGTGGCTAGTGATTCTTCTGTTGCGCTGTAGCCCTTTAATCAATTCAATGTAATTCCAAAATGCTTTTACAATAAAAATGCTTTCTACCAATTCCAGCAGTATATGATGTTACTGTTTTTTTTAAGAAGTTGGGGTAAATTTGGTTCTTGCCATTTTCAAAAGTGAAGCTTTTGAGTCACTAGTACATTGAAAAATACAGTGAAATGCATTGTCTCATCAAATCCAGTCAGCGAGGATTGTGCTGGGCAGCCCACAAGTGTTGCCACACTTCTGATGCCAACATAGCATGTCTACAACTCACTAACCCGAACCCGTATGGCTTTGGAATGTGAGAGGAAACCAGCGCAGACAGGGAACCCACACAGTCACAGCGAGAACAACAAACTTCTTACAGAGCGGCAGCAATTGAACCTGGATCTTATAAAGATCTATGGCACTGTAAGCATTATGCTAACTGCCAAACCATGTGGCTGCCTCACAGTACATGGTACATGTCTGCACAACTCCATATTTCAACTACCAGCAGTTTTGCCCTACAGGATCATGAATTGCCGGTGTTTGCTGGGCAGACTGGTGAACAATCTTGGTTTTCCCAACTCCAAATTGAGTAGATCTTGACATCTCACCAAATCAACAGAATCAAATTTCAGGAGATCTTCAGGAGACTTGATTCTGGTTTCACCTATCCACCAAACATTACTAAAATCCAAGCAAGCAATGAGAGGACACTGCTCATCAGTTGGTTCAGTAATTGGATCATTATACAAGACAGGCATATTGAGGTCCAATTTCTATTGTTCATTTGTTGGAGGAATTTGAAAGCAGTGTAGGATGCAATATATCTGAATCTGTGGAATGTAGTGCAGTGTTCAATTATGTTACACTGTCTCTTAATTGACATTATACCAAGACACAATCTCAGTTGGGTCATAATTCTATGATATTGTTCAAAGACCAGAGCTGGTTTCTCATTCTGGTGATGTTTAATAATGTAACTTCATTGATACATGTTAACCTGGGTTCCTGGACCCTGTTGATTTAAAACATTGACTTACTATTTTTACCAATGCTGCATTACTTACTACTTTCCGCTACTGAGTGAATTTTGGATCCAGATTCCTCTAAATGTACCCATTTTAAATCACTGTGGCATGTGTAAGATATACAATTATTTGTGTTGTTTTGAACGCTACTAGTAAAATGGGAAGAAGTTGTCGTGTCATATGAAGGTCTTTATGTCACCATGACTGTTCTTGGCAATTTTTTTCTACAGAAGTGGTTTGCCATTGCCTTTTTCTGGGTAGTGTCTCTACAAGATGGGTGACACCAGCCATTATCAATACTCTTCAGAGATTTCCAGGCGTCAGTGGTTGCACACCCAGGTCTTGTGATATACACCAGCTGCTCATACGACCATCCATCACCTTCACCCTTGCCCTCACGTGGCCCTGATCGGAGTGGGATGAGGCTAGCAGGTTCTACACCTTTCCCAAGGGTGACCTATAGGCTAATGGAGGGAAGGAGCACCCTACACCTCATTTGGAAGAGACGTATAGAAGTGGTAGTCTGCAAATATCTCAGACTGCATGAAATGAGATTGTAAAGCACTTGCATATTTATAAAGAACATCTAGGATTATTACGACAATAAACAAAATAAATGGCACTACTTACAGTGAAGGGTCTCAGCCCAAAACGTCAGCTGTACATTTTCCTCCATAGGTGCTACCTGACCAGTTGAGTTTCTCCAGCACTTTGGGTGTGTTGATCTCTTATGCTTGTATTCCTCCAAAGTATTTTGGTTCTACATTACTTTGGAACACCCTAAAATGAAAGTGCAAATAGAACCAGAATCAGCGTTATCACTGACATAGTTGATGTGAGGCGGAGATACATACCTACCAAAAAAGCCGTAAGGCATTCCTTCCCTCCACTAGCCTGCAGGTCATCCTTAGGCAATGAGTATCACTTGCTTAGCCCGCCCATTCAGGGTCATGCAGCATCCATAGAAATGAAGAAACCTACAACATTTCAGGCTGAGATCCTTCTTCAGGACAGTTATATACATGCAAACACGAGGAAATCTGTAGATGCTGGAAATTCAAACATCAACACACACACAAAATGCTGGTGGAACACAGCAGGCCAGGCAGCATCTATAGTGAAGCGCTGTCAACGTTTCGGGCCGAGACTCTTCGTCAGCACAGTCTTGACGAAGGATCTTGGCCCGAAACGTTGACAGCGCTTCTCACTATAGATGCTGCCTGGCCTGCTGTGTTCCACCAGCATTTTGTGTGAGTTGAAGTTATATACATGCCTAGTTTTTCTTCAATTCAAAAATCGGTGATCCTAATCGTCAGAACCCATACAGTAAGATGGCTGACACAAGTAGTGCATGTGGTGTTTGATAATTGACCATGTCACTAAACCTTTTCATGAGAGATGTTACAAATTAGTGAAGAGTAGTTTATGGTCCTTAAGTTTCATTTTGTAACTTCATCTATAGAGCATGGAGCAGTACAGGCCCTTCATCCTACAATGTTGTGCTGACCTTTTAACCTACTCTCAGATCAATCTAATCATTCCCTCCCACATAGCTCTTCATTTTTCTTTCATCCATGTTCCCAAGTCTCTTAAATATCCCTAATGTATCTGCCTCTACCATCACTCCTGGCAAGACGTTTCATGCACCTATCTCTCAGTGTAAGAAACTTGCATCTGGTCACCTAAAAATCATGCACTCTCTTATTAACTGCATCTACCCTGGGAAATAGTATCTGACTGTCCACTCTATCTATGCCTCTCATCATCTTGTACATCTCTGTTAGGTAACCTCTTATCCCCCTTCACTCTAAATAAGAAAAAAAAAACTCCAGTTTGCTCAATTTATTTGGTTTTCTGAATTGAACTCGTTTCAAGCTGGAAATGTGTTTTTAATTGTAAGGGTGACCAGCAAACAGGGATTACTCAGTAAATAATGAGTGGGACTGTGTGTGTTATTTTCATTTCTATTTTCCAAAATAGTCTTACTCCTTAAAGATCTACAATTGTACTGTATAAAGATCATTCACACCCCTTAGCAGTAATTAAGCACTTTAGAAACAGGAGCATTTATTTTATGTGATCGATCATCCTAGATGTACCACAATAGAGAAATGAGACATATACTACTTTGACAGTGTGTGTTTCTCCCATTGTTCTTCAGAATCGGGTTTAATATCACTGTCATATCTCGTGAAATGTGTTGTATTGCAGCAGCAGTACATTGCAATACATAATAAAAACTATAAACAACAATAAATATATACTAAAATAAATAAGTAGAGCAAAAAATGTATTGAGGTAATGTTCATGGGTTCATTGTCAATTCGGAATTCTGATAGCTGAGGGGAAGAACTGTTCCTGAAACGTTGGTTGTATATCTTCAGGCCCCTTTACCTTCACCTCGATAGTAGCAATGAGTAGAGGGCATGTCCTGGGTGATGGGGGTCCCTAATAATGGATGCCGCCTTTTTTGAGGCATTGTATTTTGAAGATGTCTCCATGATGGAGCTGGAGGAGCTTACAATTTTCTGCAGCTTTTTCCAATCCCGTGTAGTGGCCGCTCCATAACAGACATGATACGACCAGCTGAAATATCCTCCACAGTACATCTGTAGAAATTAACGAGTGTCGTTGCCAAATCTCCTCAAACTCCTAATGAAGTATAATCACTGTTCTGCCTTCTTTGTAATTGTAATCCATATGCTGTGCTCAGGATAAATGTTCAGAGATGCTGACACCCAGGAACTTGAAACTGCTCACCCTTTCCACTGGTGATTCCTCAATGAGAACTGGTGTGTTCCCTCGACCCCCGAAGCCCACCATCAATTCCTTGATCTTACTGACGTTAAGTGCAAGGTGGTTGTTGCGACACTTTTCTGATCTATCTCGCTCCTATACGCCTCCTTGTCGCCATCTGAAATTCTGCCGACAATAGTTGTGTCATTCGCAAATTTATCAATAGTGTTTGAGCTGTTTGATAAACGATTCGACCATGTTCTTTTCTCGCTAATACCATCGGGCAAGAGGTGTAGGAGCCTTAGGTCCCACACCAGCAGGTTCAGGAACCATTCAAACATCAGGCTCCTGAACTAGCATGGATAACTTCACTTGCTACGATGCTGAACTGATTACCAATCTACAGACTAACTTTCAAGGACTCTACATTTACTTTTTATTTGTTCAATTTGTTTTTTTTTGGGTGCTTTGATTGCCTGTCAGTCTTTGTTAATGTATCGCTTTACGTAAATTCTATTGCATTTCTTTATTTTCCTGTAAATACCCGCCAGAAAATGAATCTCATGGCAGTATATGGTAACATACGCACTTCGATAATACATCGATAATACTCGACCGACCGACGTTACAACCTAAGAGATTTCTTTATAAACCTCACATCGTCCGTCTCTCTCCTTTAAGATGCCCCTTGGAACTCAGAATTCTGACCAACTCTTGATCCGTTTGTTAATTCTGCAAGATGCTGGTTATACTAAGGGAGGGAGAACCACCCTTAGTAGGCTAGAAACCCGCCCGTCCCAATCCTTCTGAATTTCCCCCAGAATAAATTACAGGGGATTAAATTAAATTAAAGCAGAAATGCCCAGTGGCCAAAATGCTCCTGACCTGCTGAGATCGTCCAGCATTTTGTGTGTTGCTGGGATTTCCAGCACCTGCAGATTTTCTCTTGCCCGTTCTGACACGTGTCCGTGTCCGTGGCCTCTCTTGTGTCACGAACAGGCCGCCCTCAGGGTGGAGGAGCAACACCTTAAATTTCGCCTGGGTAGCCTCCGACTGACGGCATTAAAATCGAGTTCTCCTTCCAGTAAAAAGAATCTCTCCCCCCACCCCCAGTTCTCCTATTCCCCGCTCTAGCCTATGTGCTACCGACGGCGGAAACGACAGGGTCTTTTAAGAGACTCCTGGATGGATACATGGAGCTTAGAAAAATAGAGGGCTATGGGTAAGTCTAGGTAGTTCTAAGGTAGGGAAACGTTCGGCACAGGTTTGTGGGCCGAAGGGCCTGTATTGTGTTGTAGGTTTTCTATGTTTCTATCTACTTTCACTTGTCTGTCACCACCTCCTCCACTTTTTCCTGTGGTCCACTCTATCAGATTCCTTCCTCGCCAACTCTTTACCTTTCCCACCCATCTGGCTTCACCTATCACCTTCCAGCTACCCTCCTTCCCCTTCCCCCCCACCTTTTCATTCTGGCGTCTCCCACCTCCTTTCCAATCCTAAAGAAGGGTTTTGGATCGAAACGTCGACTTTTTATTCATTTCCACGGATGCTACCTGACCTGTTGAGTTCCTCCAGCATTTTGTGTGCCTGTTGCTTCTACAGATTTTTCTTGTTTATAAATTACAGAGGGATCCGCCCCAAACAATCCCAGAACCTGCCTTTCGTTAGTTTTCTTCCTGTTTCCTGTTCGCAGTATTTGGCCATTTGCAGCTGATTAACAGGACGTTTCAACTCGTATTCAGTAGCTCAGACAGAGTCCGAGAAAGTGCCGCGAGTGAAAGCTACGACACTGCTCTCAGAGGTGAGTGAACATTCTTCCGCTATCACAAATCGACCTTGTCGAATTTCCTTTTGCAATGTCCTGTCCAAACTTGGTTTAAATTGGGACGGAAGTTTAAACTTTTAAGAGTATTTGACACACCCACGAAACACATTTATAAAAGCAATTCATCTAAGGAATCTGGATGTAAACTAGTTTTAAAAGTATGTTTTTTAAATGAGTCATTTATTAATATTTATTCAGGGCGTGCGCTTTTCCCTCAAAGACACTTCCCAGCACAACTGGCCTATTATCAATATCCTTGGAAAATCCTCTTATGGTTCAATAATAACAGCCAATCTTTTCCACCCGCATCTCCCAGCCGCCCACAATAGCCTGACCTTTTCAGTTGTTCGCAATTTCTCCCACCACCCCTTCTCTCTTTTTCCATTCTGGTGCCCTCCGTCTTCCCTTTCCCCCACGGTGCATACTCCTCTTTGTTTTTTTTCGCGTGTTGGGTGTTTGATGTTTTCTTGAATGGGTTCCAATGTGTTCCTTCGTTTTGTAGCCTGACCAATCTCAAGAGTTGTATTCTATATATATAACTTGACAGTGTTTGTTGAATCTTTGAATTCTCTCCTATCAGATTCCTTCTCCAGTCCTTTACCTCTTCCACCTATCACTTCCCAGTTTCTTTCTTCATCCCCCCTCCCCTCACCTGCCAGTTTATACTCCTTCCCTTCCTCCACCCACCTTAACCCCTTGCCTGATTTAACCCCTCACCTGCCAGCTCGTACTCCTTCACCTACCTCCACCCTCTTTATTGTGGCTTCTTCCCCCTTCCCATCCAATCCTGATGAAGGATCTTGGCCCAAAACATCGACTGTTTGTTCCTCTAGGATTTTTGTGTGTGTTGCTCTGGAATTCCAGCATCTGCAGAATTTCTTGTGGATATCACCTGTTTGTCCCTCTTTAGTAAAAAAAAAAATCCAATTGACCCATTGAATAAAAAAAAGTTGTGCGTGTGTGTGTACACACACCCTAATTCAACATACGATGTCATACACTCTTCCCTCCCATGTTAGATCATAGAACATTACAGCACAGTACAGGCTCTCCGGTTCACAATGTTGTGCTGACCTTTTAATCTACTCTGAGATCTAACCCTTCCCTCCAACATGGCCCCCCATTTTTCTATCTGCCATTTGCCTATCTAAGAATTTCTTAAATGCCCCTAACATATCTCCCTCTACAACCACCTTGGCAGGGTATTCCATGCACCCACCATTTTGGTTTTTTTTAAAAAGCCTACCTCAGGCATCCCCCCCCCCTTTACTTTCCTCCAATCTTCTTCAAATTATCCCCCCCCCCCCATTGGCCAGTTCCACCCTGGGAAGAAATCTCAAGTTATCCTCTTGTACACCTCTACCAAGTCACCTCCCATCTTTCACTTCCGAGAGAAAATCCCTAGTTTGTTCAACTTTTTTTTAACTATGTACTGTAACAGCAGTTATGGTCGAAATGACAATAAAAAGTGACATGACGTGACTTAACTTGACTTTTGTCACAAGACGTGCTCTGCATCCTTCCTATAAGGAGGCAACCAGAACTGAACACGATATTCCAAGTGTGGTCTGACTAGGGTTTTATAGAGCTGCAACATTACCTCACGGCTCTTGAACTCAATCCCCTGACTAATGAAGACCAATATACTATACATAATTCTAACCCCCCCCCCCCAACAACTTGCACGGCAACTTTGTAGCAGGTGTATTGAACTGCAGTACCCCATCTCCTGGGCAAGACCACTGATTGATTTAGAGAAACAGGCCCTTCCAGCCCTTTGAGTCACGCCACCCACCAACCCATCAATTTAGCCTTGGCCTAATCAGAAGACTATTTACAATGAATAATGAACTGATTAACTGCTATGTCTTTTGACTGTGGGAGGAACCAGAGCACCTAGATAAAACCTATTCGCCCACAGGAAGGAATGTAGAAACTTGCTTACGGAGGACGCCAGAATTTAAATCTGAACCTCCATGTTCAGAGCTGTAAGTCCTTTGCAATATGCTACTGCAGAGCCCTAAACTGAGTTTGGATTGAAGTCAAATCTAAATATTTACTTTGAACATTGGCTCTCTGCATCAAAAGGAAGATCGGAAATAGCTCATTATTTGTAATAGGAATTTGATCATCACCGGTGTGCAGTGAAGGGGGAAATGACCTAAACCCGCTTATCAGGAGCAACACACACAAAGTGCTGGAGGAACTCAGCAGGTCAGGCAGCATCTTTGGAAAAGAGTAAACAGTTGGTGTTTTAACCATAGAACATTACAGCACAGTACAGGCCCTCCATGTTGTGCTGACCCATATAATCCTTTAAAAAAAAAAGTACTAAACCCACACTACCCCATAACCCTCTATTTTTCTTTCATCCATGTGCCTGTCCAAGAGGCTCTTAAATACCCCTAATGTTTTAGCCTCCACCACCATCCCTGGCAAGTCATTCCAGGCACCCACAGCCCTCTGTGTGTAAAAAAAAAACCCAAAAAACTTACCCCTGATTTCTCCCCTAAACTTCCCTCCCTTAACTTTGTACATATGCCCTCTGGTGTTTGCTATTGGTGCCCTGGGAAACAGGTACTGACTATCCATCCTAGCTATGTCTCTCATAATCTTGTAGGCCTCTATCAAGTCCCCTCTCATTCTTCTACGCTCCAAAGAGAAAAGTCCCAGCTCTGCTAACCTTGCTTCATATGACTTGTTCTCCAAACCAGGCAACATCCTGGTAAATCTCCTCTGCACCCACTCCAAAGCTTCCACATCCTTCCTATAATGAGGTGACCAGAATTGAACACAATATCTAAGTGTGGTCTCACCAGAGATTTGTAGAGTTGCAACATGGCCTCTCTACTCTTAAACTCAATCCCCCTGTTAATGAAGCCTAGCATCCCATAGGCCTTCTTAGCTACCCTATCAACCTGCGCAGCGACCTTGAGGGGTGTATGGATTTGAACCCCAAGGTCCCTTTGTTCATCCACACTCTTAAGTAACTGACCATTAATCCTGTACTCAGCCTTCTGGTTTGTCCTTCCAAAATGTGTCACCTGACACTTATCCAGATTGTACTCCATACTTTTGGGCTGATTTCCTTCTTCAGGAGTGAAAGAAAAGATGGGGGTGGGGAGGGGGAGATGCCTGAATAAAAAGTTGGGGGGGGGGTGGAAGAGGCTAGCTGGAAGGTCATAGGTGAAGCCAGATGGATGGGAAAGGCCAAGGGCTGAAGAAGAATGAATCTGATGTGAGAAGAGAGTGACAATAGGAGAGAGGGAAGGAGGGTACCCAAGGGGAAATAATTGGCGGATGAGAAGAAGTAAAAGGTCAGAGTGGGGAATAGAGGGCGGGGGAGGGGCAATTTTGATCACCAGAGAAATCAATATTTACACCATCAGGTTGGAGGGTACCCAAAAGGTGTTGCTAATCCACCTTAAGGATGGCCTCATCAGAATGAGAATGGGAATTAAAATGTCTGGCCACTGGGAAGTCCTGCTGGTGGCAGATGGTGCTCCGCAACTTTCGCCATCTCCAGAGAACCCTACCACTAAACATATCTGTACCCCCACCCTCTGCTTTCTGCAGGGATCTCTCCCTCTGTGATTTCATTCGTCCCTCCCCACTCATTTCCCTGCAAGCAGCCTGTGCCGCACTGCCCACACACCTCCCTCACCTGCATTCAATGCCCCAATCCATCCTTCCAGGTGAGTCAGCACTTCACCTGCGAATATGCTGGTGTTGCCTTTTGTGTCGATGCTCCCAATACGGCCTCTACCTCGGTGAGATCTGTCGTAAATTGGGGGCTACTTCATTGAACACCTCTCCACCTCCCACCACAAGTGGGACTTCCCAGTGGCCAAGCATTTGAATTCCGATTTCCATTCCCATTCTGCCATGTCGGTCCAAGGGCTCCTCTTGTGCTCTCCAACCTGATGATACGAATATCGATTTCTCTTTCCAGTTAACAAAATTTCTGCTCTCCACTTCTATTCCCTGCTCTGATCTTTTATTTCTCACTTTCCCTCTGAGTCCCCTCCCCCTTCCCCTATTGTGCACTCTCCCCTCTTAACAGATTCTTTCTTCTCCAGCCCTTGAGCATTCCCTCCCACCTGGCTTCACCTATGAACTTCCAGCTAACCTCTTCCCCACCTCCCCACCCACCTTTTAATTCAGGCATCTTCCCTCTGCCCTCCCCTTTTCCCACAGTCCTTGGGAAGGGTCTTGGCCCAAAACATCAAATGTTTACTCTTTAACATAGATGCTGCCTGACCTGCTGAGTTCCTCCAGCATTTTGTGTGTGTTGCAGATTTTCTTGTGAATATTTCATCAGTCATGCAGTAGGTGGAAAATTACCTACTTTCCCTAAATTTGACTATAGATTTCCGGGAAGAAGAAAGTGTAAGTAAATTTGCCGTGACGTAGCAATGATTGTGTAAAAGTTGAGGTAAGACAGTAATAACCTGGGGCAGTTGTAGTCAAGTGAGACCCTCTGCTTACTACAGACGAGATACACTCTGTAGTGAGACTTTTCCAGAAAGGTCTTCCTAAAACATAATGTCCCTTTACACAATGGGGACAGGAGTGCCGGAGCCAGATGAGATAAGAGTAATGGAAGAATGTGATTGTCTTTACTAACTTCAAAATATCATTGTCTGTCCCTTCGAAGTTTCCACTGACTTTAACACCTCTATTATGAATGGTGATTGATCCTGCAAGTAAGGAACTCTGTAACTGACAAGCCAATTCTGTATAAGAATTGCAGTTTTCTTTTCAGACCTCAGAGCAGTATGGTGACAGGGGCCATGCTGTTGTCCTCGTGCACAAGTCAATTAAAAAGAATGTTTGAGTCGTAAGAGTGCGATTGTTCTGGGCCCAGTTATTCTACTTATTGTCAGCAATGACAGTTACTTCGACAGTTGTCAGAGCTGACAAATTAACTGTGTAGTTCATTTTTTGCTGTGGTGCAGAGGGATAAATATCATCCTTCCAAATCTCAGTCTGTGTTAGTGGCTGTCATTGTTATTCTTATTTGCATATTTTTTCATCTTTTGCATATTGGTTGTTTGTCAGTCTTTGTTAATATATAGTTTTATGTGTAGCTCCATCATGGGCACTAGCCTCCCTACCATTGAAGATGTCTTCAAAATGAGATGTCTTAAAAAGGCAACATCCATTATTAAGGACCCCAAACTCAAAAAGTTGTGAGTTCAAGTTTATTGTCATCTGACTGTACATACGTACATACAACCAAATGAAACAATGTTCCTCCGGACCACAGTGCACCCTCAAAACATGTATCTCACACAGCACATAGAATAAAACATTACCACAAATAAGTTAATAAAAATAATTCAAAATGCATGTGAAGTGTACGGCACAGGTTAACAGTACAGTGAACAGTAAACGGCTCACTGTCCTGTTGACCAGACCTCAGTGGTGGCAGGGTATTCATTAGTCTGGCAGCTTGGGGAAGAAGCTGTTACCCAGTCTGGCAGTACTAGCCCTGATGCTCCTGTACCTCCTTCCTGACGGTAGTGGGTCAGAGAGATTGTGGGACGAGCACTAGGGATCTCCAACAATGCTTCGTCTACAACGCTACCAGTAAGTGTCACAAATAGATGGAAGGAAGATCCTCTCAGCAGTCTTTACTATCTTCCTTAGGATGTTGCGATCTGATACCCTGCAGCTTCTGTACCACACGATGATGCTGCTGTAGAAATTCGTTAGATTGGGGCAGGAGAGCCTTGCATGCCTCAATCTCCTCAGAAAATGTGCCTTCTTAACTAATAAGGTAGTGTTGTGGGTCCGGGTTAGATCACCTGTTGTGTGCACACCAAGGAACTTTGTGTTCTTCACTCTCTTCACGGTAGAGCCATTGATATGCAATGGAGAGTGGTTGACCTACACCTTCCTGAAGTCCACAATCATCCTTTTTGTCTTGTCCACCTTGAGACTCAGGTTGTTGGTCTTGCATCCTTTGACAGGCCTCCCTTCCTCCTCTCTGTATGTTGACTCACCATTGTTGCCAAGGAGGTTAACCACTGTGGCAGACTCGATGGGGTTTGAGTAGGATCTGGAAGTGTGGTTGTGAGAGCGACGTGCCCTCTTTTCATTACTAACATCGAGGAGGAGGTACAGGAGCCTGAGGACATAAATCCAATATTTCAGTTTTTTTCCCCTCCATCCTGAGATTTCTGAATGGACAATGAACACAGCCTCACTATTGCTTTCTTTTTGCACTAATTATTTAATTTTGAACATATATTTCTTATTGTAATTTATAGTATATATTTATCTATTGCATTGTACTGCTACTGCAAAACAACAGATTTCACAACATATATCAGTGATAGCAAACCTGATTCAGATTCTGAGTTTTTCATAAAATTGTATTGTATTTTTTCCTGTAAGTGTCTGCAAGAAAATAAATCTCAGGGCAGTGTATGGTAACACATATTTACTTTGATAATAAATGTACTTGGACCAGGCATTTCCCCCAGGTGCTCTGATCTTTTCAACACTCCACATTCCCCAAGATGTGCCAGCAGGTTAACCGGGACTGGAATTGGTTTATTATTGTCACAGGAGAAGCTTGTCTTGCCAACTGCCCCTAATCTGTACCTTGCATGCTATACATGCAGATAATATCATCATATCAGCGCATTGAGGTTAGTATAAGGGGAAACTAACAAAATGCAGAACAAAGTGTTACAGTTACAGAAAGTTTAGTGCAGGCAGACAAGATGCAAGGCTGTAACAAGATTCAAGATTATTTGTAATGTGTACATCAAATTATAAAATGAAATGTACCCAGGAGGTAGATTGTGAGGTCAGGAGTCATTCAGTAGTCTAATAACTGTGAGATGGAAGCTGACCTTTGTGGTACGTGCTTTCAGGCTTTTATTCTTATTGATGATCGATGCAGCGGACCCCCATCACCCAGGATATACCCTTTTCTCATTGCTACCATCAGGGAGAAGGTACAGGGGCCTGAAGACACACACTCAGTGTTTCAGGAACAGCTTCTTCCCCTCCGCCATCAGATTTCTGAATGGACAATAACTCAAATAATTTTTTTCTTTTTTGCTCTCTTTTTGCAATAATTTAATTTGTTAAATATACATTTCTTTTGCTCATTATGTGCTGTGTTGGATGATGTACGTGTTTGTGGTCTTTCTATGACCATGATTGTACTTGGCAAATTTTTCTACAGAAGTGGTTTGCCATTGCCTCCTTCTGGGCAGTGTCTTTACAAAGACGGGTGACCCCAGCCATTATCAATACCCTTCAGAGATTGTCTGCCTGGTGTCAGTGGTCGCATGACCAGGATTTCTGATCTGCACCGGCTGCTCAGATGGCCATCCGCCACCTGCTCCCTTGGTTTTATGTGACCCTGATGGGGGCTAAGCAGGTGCTACATCTTGCCCAAGTGTAACTTGCAGGCTAATGGAGGAAGGAGTGCTTTACACCTCATTTGGTAGAGACGTATCTCCACCCAATATAAACAGTATATATTTTTATTGAAATATGTTGTTTTATTATGTATTGCACTATACTGCTCCAACAAGGCGCTCCTTCCCACTGCTAGCCTGAGGTTCACCCTTGGGCAAGGTGTAGTACCTGTTAGCCCCTGATCAGGGTCACATGAAGCCATGGGAGCAGGTGGTGGATGGTCGTATGAGCAGCTGGTGCAGATCACAAGTCCTAGTTATGCGACCTCTGATGCCAGGCAGACAGTCTCTGAAGAGTATTGATAATGGCTGGGGTCACCCGTCTTGTAAAGACACTGCCCAGGAGAAGGTAATGGCAAATCACTTCTGTAGAAAAATTTGCCAAGAACGATCATGGTCTAAGACCAGGATTGCTAATTTCATACAACATGGCGCATAATGATGATTACACTGTACTGCTGCCAAAAAAACTAATTTCAAGACATATGACATTAATATTCAACCTGATTTTTTTTGTTTCTGATCCCTGTGCATGATGGGGGAGGGGTGTTGGGGGGTAGAGAGAACATCAGACATTGTTGGTCTGAGAAAGTAGATGAGATTCTATTTGCCTGCTTTGAGTCAGTAGACTGGTCCACTGCCACCATCACAGACTTCGTCAACAAGTGTGCTGAGGACTGTGTGGCTATTATAAGTTACCCCGATGTAGTTGGGTGGAGATGAGTTGAAGTGTTGATAGGCATGTGAGAGAGAATAGGTTTACAGGGAGATGAGTGAGTCATTGGATCCATCAGACAATCTCAGATCTAATGTTGGACAGTGTGGTAGCATAGCGCTTTACAGAACCAGCGATCTTGTGATTAGAGTTCAATTCCCACTGCTGTCTGTACGGGTTTCCTCTGGGTGCTTCAGTTTGCTCCCACATTCCAAAGATGTACAGGTTAAGGTCGGTAAATGGGAGGCATGTTATGGAGACACTTGTGAGCTGCCCCCAGCAAGTCCTCAGACTGTGCTGGTCATTGATGCAAAATGACGCATTTCACTGTGTGTTTCAAAGTACATGACAAATAAAGCTAAACTTTTTGAATCTCTGTAAATGAACCACTAAACATCCTTTTACATTGAGATTCCTCCATAAGAGGAAGCATATGTTAGATATAAGAAGCAAGAAGTAGGAGGGGCTCATGAAAAATATAGGGTAGCCAGGAAGGAGCTAAAGAAAGGACTTAGGAGAGCTCGAAGGGGGCATGAGAAGGCCTTGGCATGTAGGATTAAGGAGAACCCTAAGGCATTCTATGCATATGTGAAGAACAGGAGGATGACCAGAACGAAGGTGGGACTGCTAAAGGATAAAGAGGGAAACGTGCCTGGAGGCAGAGGAGGTTGGGGAGGTCCTAAATGAATACTTTGCTTCAGTATTCACAAGTGAAAAGGATATTGATCAGGATGAGGTCGAAGTAGAGCGGGCCTGTGTGCTGGACAATGTGGAGATTAAGGAAGAAGTGCTGGATCTTCTTAAAAACATCAAGATTGATAAATCCCCAGGGCCGGATATGATACACACCAGGTTGTTGTGGGAATTGAGAGAAGAGATCGCTGGAGCATTAGCTATGATCTTTGAATCCTCTTTGGCTACAGGGGAAGTGCCGGAGGACTGGAGAATGGCAAATATAGTTCCCTTGTTTAGAAAAGGTGATAGGGAGAATCCTGGGAACTACAGACTGGTGAGTCTTGCGTCAGTGGTCTGCAAACTACCGGAAAGGATTCTTAAGGATAGGATCTACGAGCATTTGGAGAAGTACAGTCTAATCAGGGATAGTCAACATGGCTTTGTGAAGGGAAGGTCGTGCCTCATGAGCCTGATGGAGTTTTTTGAAGAGGTAACAAAAGAAATCGATGAGGGTAGGGCAATGGTCTACATGGACTTTAGCAAGGCATTTGACAAGGTCCCTCACGAGAGACTCATCCAGAAAGTCATGAGGCATGAGATAAGTGGAACCTTGGCTGTTTGGATAAAAAAAATTGGCTTAAAGGAAGAAAGCAGAGGGTAGTTATGGAAGGAAAGTATTCTGCCTGGAGGTCGGTGACTAGTGGAGTGCTGCAGGGATCTGTCCTGGGACCCCTACTATTTGTGATTTTTATAAATAACCTGGATGTAGAGGCGGAAGGATAGGTAAGTAAGTTTGCAGATTACATGAAGATGGAAGGAGTTGTGGATGGAGCTGCAGGTTGGTGAAAGTTACAAGAGGATATAGACAGGCTGCAGAGTTGGGCAGAAAAATGGCAGATGAAGTTCAATCTGGATAAGTGTGAGGTGATGCATTTTGGAAGGACAAACCAGAAGACTGAGTACAGGATTAATGGTCAGTTACTTAAGAGTGTGGATGAACAAAGGGACCTTGGGGTTCAAATCCATACATTCCTCAAGGTCGCTGCGCAGGTTGATAGGGTAGTTAAGAAGGCCTATGGGTTGCTAGGCTTCATTAACAGGGGGATTGTGTTCAAGAGTAGAGAGGTCATGTTGCAATCTACAAATCTCTGGTGAGACCGCACTTAGAGTATTGTGTTCAATTCTGGTCACCTCATTATAGGAAGGATGTGGAAGCTATAGAGAGGGTGCAGAGGAGATTTACCAGGATGTTGCCTGGTTTGGAGAACAAGTCATATGAAGCAAGGTTAGCAGAGCTGGTACTTTTCTCTTCGGAGCGTAGAAGAATGAGAGGGGACTTGATAGAGGTCTACAAGATTATGAGAGGCATAGATAGGGTGAATAGTCAGTACTGTTACGAACCCCGTAACTGGGTGTCTTACCAGCAAAGATAGAAGTGTCCGTTGGAGTCTGGTGATACTATTTTCAACAGTATTTATTAGTAAAAATACACAAAAATAATATCAATGCAAATATACAGATAATATACGTCATCAATACTAAACCTAAAAGTGCGGGTATAATAATAATCAATAAGAAATAAGCTCTATCGTTGTCTAGGGGATAATGAATTGTCAGATGGAAATATAAAGTTCAGTTCAGTTCATGCAGGCTGCGGTAGTTGTTGGTTGCGGTGTTTCAATTGTTGGGGGGTGGAGAGAGAGAGAAGTAACAGCTATTGACTTGCCAACTTTCCTTTATGATCTTGATCCGTCGATGCGTTGTTGTTGTGGCCATTCACATATGACCCCTCCGTCCTTTAGCTAGACTGTTCCATGGTGGACTCGTCACCCAGGCAAGGGTGGACACACACACAAGCCCCCACCGGTCTCGTAGCATCTCTCCTGATGCGTCTGAGGGGTGTTGCCCCAGACCCTACTTTTATCCCCACTCACGGGGTCTCAGGTGTCAATCAGGTTGGGATGATGCAACCCATCAAACCAGCCCACTCTGGTTGCCCCCTGAGGGGTTTCAATGAATAGAACAGTACTCAATAAACAATCCTTCTCCAAGAGACAATAGCAGTAATCAGTGGTTCCGTTCCGCTTTTGTTAGGAGGAGACATTCCACTTTGTGTATCTCTGAGTTGTCTCTCTCTCATTAACTGACATGAGCTGTTTATCAATAACAACTGTCTTGGCAGCTTTCCTGTGTCTCTCTCATCTCCCTTGATAACAGCATTGGAATAGTAGCGATTTGCGATTCTCCAAAAGGGGGGGCATTGGCGATTCTGTACCCTTCTGCCTATCAGAGTTGTTCATCATTCGTAACAGTACCTGTTTCCCAGGGCACCAATAGCAAACACCAAAGGGCATATGTACAAAATTAAGGGAGGGAAGTTTAGGAGAGACATCAGGGGTAAGTTTTTTTACACAGAGGGTTGTGAGTGCCTGGAATGACTTGCCAGGGATGGTGGTGGAGGCTAAAACATTAGGGGTATTTAAGAGCCTCTTGGACAGGCACACGGATGAAAGAAAAAGAGGGCTATGGGGTAGTGTGGGTTTAGTACTTTTTTTAAAGGATTATATGGGTTGGCACAACATGGAGGGATGAAGGGCCTGTGCTGTGCTGTAGTGTTCTATGGTTCATCCTCTGCATATTCCCCAGTAGGGAGACTGTAGGATACTGTGTGGAGCAGTGGTCTCCATGTACAGGTGAGGAATACTGAGGTCACAGGGTGTAACAAAACCACACTGGGGAGGTAATTAAAATACATTTCAGTGTTGATCATATTGACGAGTTCAAAAGCAGGCTTGGATACACACCTTGGCTTCGGGGTAGAGGGAGGAGTGCACTTAACCTGTTCCAGAGAGGAAGTGATTGAAAATCAAGTTCCACCTAATCATTTGTGCTCAGTAAAAGAGGGATGTTTGGCAAAGTAAATTTATTATCAAAGTACATACGTATTACCATAGACAACCCTGAAATTAATTTTCTTTCAGTAAAATAAAGAAATACAATAGAATTTAAAAAGGTTGTACATAAATGAAGACCGACAACCAATGTAAAAAAGACAATGTGCAAATAGAGAAAGGACAATACTGAGAACATGAGCTGCAAAGTCTACATTCAGTGACCACTTTATTAGGTACACCTGTTCATTAATGCCGATATCAAATCAGCCAATCATGGCAGCAACTCAATGAATAAAAACGTGCAGACGTGGTCTCAAGAGGTTCAGTTGTTGTTCAGACCAAGCAGCAGAATGGGGAAGAAATGTGATCTAAGTGACTTTGATTGTGGAATGATTGTTGGTGCCAGACGGAGTGGTTTGAGTATCTCAGAAACTGGTGATCTCCTGGGATTTTCACTCACAACGGTCTCTAGAGTTTACAGAGAATGGTGTGGAAAAACAAAACTGAATGCAGTAAGTGGCAGGGTGAAAATGCCTTGTTAATGAGAGAGGTCAGAGAAGAACGGCCAGACTGGTTCAAGCTGACAGGAAGGTGACAGTACAACAGTGGTGTGCAGAAGAGCATCTCTAAATGCACAACACATCAAACCTAATGGTTAGAGGATAATAACTGTTTCTGAACAAGGTGTGGGACCTAAAGCTTCTGTACTTCCTGCCCGTCTGTAGTAGTGAGACCTTGATGATGGCTGCTACTGTCTTGTGACAGCACTCCATGTAAATGTGCTCATTGGTGGGGAGGGCTTTGCCTGTGATGGACTGTGCTGCATCCACCAGTCTCTGTAGGCTTTTCTGTTCTTGGGCATTGGTGCTTCCACACCAGACTGTGATTCAATCAGTCGACTACTCTCTGCTGTGCATCTATAGACTGAACAACCATCCACTCATGATTCATTCTTGCCTCAAACCCATTTCAGAATCAGAATCTGGTTTTTATGTATTTAGAAGTCTGATGGTGGAGAGGAAGAAGCTGCTCCTTAAACGTTTCACCTTTCCTCCACAGCCCTTTGAAAACCTTGTTATTGCTGTCGAGGGGGGTAATCTTATAGGCTACAGAATGAAATGGATGAGCTGGTAAATCGGGCAGAGCAACAGAAGACACAATCTAATCCTGATAACTGTGAGATGAAGCATTTTGGGGAGCACACCCTGAATGGTCAGGCCTAGGGTGTACTGAGGACAAAAAGGATCGCAGTGTACCAGTCCAAGGACCCCTGAAGGTTACAGTGTTAGACAAGGTGGTGACAGAGCAGACCGAATGTTCTCTGGATGCAACATAACAGCAAGGTCTCAGTACCACTTCACAGAACATTAGGCAGAAGCAAAGCTGGAATAATGTGTGCTGTTCTGACCATCACCTCTTGGGAAGGAAATGAAGGCAGCGGATAGGGTGTGGAGGAGATTCTCCAGGATGATACAGGGTAGAATGTGTCAGTTATGGGGAGAGATTGGATAGGCTGGGCCTGTTTTCCTTACAGAAAAGCTGGCTGAGTGGGACACACACAGACTAATGCTAGAGGAACTCAGCAGCTCAGGCTGAATCTCTCGAGAGGAATTTTTAGGCTGAAACCATTCAGCAGGACTGGATTGGAAGTGGGAATCAGCCAGAATAAGAAGGTGAAGGGGAGAGGAAGGAGTCCAATCTGGCAGGTGATAGGTGAGGAGGAAGGTGGGTGGATGGAAGAGATGAGGTGAAGTGAGAAGCTGTGAGGTGATGAGCAGAAACAATAAAGGGCTGAAGCAGAAGGAATCTGATGTGAGAGGAAAGTGGACCATGGGAAAAAGGGAAGGAGGAGGGGCACCAGAGGGAGGTGATGGGCAGGTGAGAAGAGAAGGGGTGAGTGGGAAACCAGAATGGGGAATGGAAAAGGAGGGAAGGGGGAAGGATCCAAAGTCCAGATAAAGGGACTCAGCCCAAAACATCAACTGATCACTCCTCTCCATAGGTGCTGCCTGACCTGCTGAGTTCCTCCAGCATTTTGTGTGTGTTGCTCTGGATTTCCAGCATCTACAGAATCCCTTGTGCCTTTTTAAATGACCAGCTGTCATCCTGTAGATCACAGCTCTCCCAGTTCTCCAGGTTTATTATCACTGACACGTCATGAAATTTGTAGTTTTGCGGCAGCAATATGAAGAAATACATAAAAACAATTACTATATGTTACAATATGAAGTATGTAACTGTAACTATGGTATATGGATCTGTAGTTGATGACTCTGTCCACTTTTACCTACAGGTTGGGACCACAAGATGGCTCTGTATCCATCACTAGAGGACCTCAAGGTCTCCAAAATAATGCAGGTCAGTGCAGACAACGTTTGTGTTATTGTGAAATTGAGTTGTTCAAGGCCAATCCTTAGAATGGTAGCTATGATAAACTAACTTGTCAGCAAGGGCTCTGAGTGGGTGAGTTCCACATATGAAATTGTGGATTCTGGTTAAATGGGACACATTGGGCCAAGTTCATTTTGGTCCAATTAAGTGTCTGTCCCAATTAGCCGAAGTTTCATGGAAATAATTTAAAGGGTATAAGAAAGATGAGCTACCATTTAAATACAATAAATACACAATTCATTACTCTATTAAATGAAATACAGAACAAATTAGAACTCTATCAATACCACAACAATACTATAAAACCGTGTATTCGTTCCTAATAGTTATTGGTGGAGGAATTCATCCAGTGTATGCTGCCTTGTTCTTTTGATTGACTGTAAATGAACAAAATCAGTGCAGTCACATCATGTAGGTAATGGACTGCCTTCATAAAATGCTAACAATGATTGCATCTTCCAAATCTTCATTTTCATTATAACATTAAAGATGATGGTCAATACCTTCATTCTTCATAGTTCTTAATTTGTTGAACTGGTGAAATTGTTTCATTTTTACTCTTGGCCATTTCTCCAAGCCTGAATGCTTGAAACCACAGTGAGCAAAACAGTGCTGAATTGTCTTCATGTTTACTTCTCACCAACTATCAGTAACAAAATCACTGCTTTTGAACAGAAGTACACACATCTGATGATATTTAAAGAATGTCTGTTCTAAGCAGTGTATTGTCTAACTACAAGTGCATGTGACTAACACTAGTTAGAAACTGTTCAGCAACCGCTTCCTGTCCCAAATAAGGAAAGGGAATCCTGGCTATTTTCCCAATTAGTTTTTCTTTTTTGGGAGGTGTCCCACTGCGCTGATGAACCAATGGTCCAATTAACTGGAATCCACTATATATTTGAAGTATTATACGTGGATGCATCACAGCCACAAGAAATTGCTATATTGAGAGCACAACTCATGAAAACCAGTCTTCTCTCTGTTTACACTTCCCATACTGTGCCACAACACAAACTTAGCAACCATATTAACAAAATATAAAATAGCCCTAATAGTCCATAAAAAACCTAAAATATTAATGGTCCCCTGAAGGATAGCAAGGGTAACCCATGAAATAACATCTTTGTGCATCTTTTTAATGCAGAGGAAGTCTAACATTATTTAATTTTCCAAAAACCTGGAATCTCTCACACCAATACTAAAGCCGTAAACTTAAAATACATAGAAAATGACAGAAACAAAATGGGAACCAGAATGAGGCAACTTGTCATTTAAACAAAAGCTGGAGTGGGAATGAGTTGGGGGAGATTTTATTCCTGCATTTGGATGACGCTGGCTGTTTGTTGTACATGCAACACTGACCTTTTTAAAATTTAATTTCCTCAGGATCAGTCCACTATTTTGGCCAACCAGGCCTCGCCCGCCATCGAAGCCAAAGCCTTGCACGATGGAGATGGTGAGTTCCAGATACCTGTCTACACACTGCCACCTCCTTTTGGCGTCCACGCAACCCCACTACCTCAAGCAGTCTTCAAGATTCAGCTTCTCATTGGCGAACCAGACCCTGGTTCGACCACAGCGTCTGCACCTTCACCATTGACTTTGGCCTCCCCCGTGTGTCTGTAACTCCTCCAGCCTCTGTGCACCACTCAGTCCGTGTGGTAGTGCTGACAATTCAGAACGCTGAGAGAGTGCTGGCTGCAAAGTGAGGGCGGAAGCGGATAAGCATGGAGAATCAGCTGGGCCACCTCTTCCCTCCACTCTCCATGTTGTCACTTGTTTAGGAAGTAGAGGTCAGGAATCGCTCTTGGTAGAAAATGGACATTTTGTATGTCACTAATCAGCCATGGAATCATTAGCAAACAAAAACCGGTACGGTAGCTGCTGCAAATCACAAAGAAAAACAGGAAATGCTGGAAATAACAAGTTAGGCAGCAGCTGTGCAGAGAGAAGCAGAACTGAAGGGGGGGGGGGGGGTTAAGTTGCAGGGTGGTGGCTCAAGATGGAGGAGCTGGTCAGAATCAAACTCTTGAGGAGTTACTCAGAGTATAACTCTATAACATGGGGAAAACTGGACAAACACAAGAGATTCTGCAGATGTTGGAAACCCAGTACAACACACACAAAATGCTGGAGCAACTCAGCAGGTCAGGGAGCATCTAGGGAAATAAATGAACAGTCGATGTTTCAGGCTGAGACCTTTCATCAGGACTGGAAAGGAAGGGGGAAGATGCCACAATAAGAATGTGGGGTGGGGGGGGGGGAAGGGAGTTGAAGTAAGAAGCTGGGACAGGTGGAAAAGAGGACTGAGAAAAGGAATCTGATAGGAGAGGAGAGTGGGCCATGGGAGAAAGGGAAGGAAGAGGGGCACCAGGGGAGGTGATGGGCAGCTGAGGAGAAGCGATAAGAGGCAGAATGAGGAATGAAGAAGAGGAAAGGGGATGGGGGAAAATGCCGCATGCTGAATGTTGGAGAAATCAATGTTCGCGCCATTGGGCTGGAGGCTACCTAGATGGAATATGAGGTGTTGCTCCTCCACTCGAAAGTGGCCTCATCATGGCAGAAGCAATGGCTATAGACTGACATGTCAGAACAGGAATGGGGATAGGAATTAAAATGGTTGGCCACCAGGAAATCTTGATTTTTGTGGATGGATTGGATGGCTGAGTTTATATTTCATGGAGGAGTGGTGGACGGGAGTGGTGGTTTAAGTGTGAAGGTTATGGGGAGTAGGGTTGGTTGAGGGACTAGTGTAGGAACTTTGTAGTTCTGTTTTCATTAGTAGAAGGGTCAAAAGCCAGGCAGCAGACAACACTTCACAGTGACAAGGAGCACTGATTCTCATTGCTAACATTCTCCACAACAGGGTCAGAGCTTCTGACTGGTGTTTCTCCTCCTCCTTCAGGTCTGTACCCAGATCTCCAGGAACTGGGCAGCTACATGGGCCTCGATCTGAGCAGTGAGAAGCTGCAGCAAGACTTCTCCCTGGTGCCTGTCTCCGAGTCTGGGGTAAGCATCTGATAGGGCTGGGGCAGTCGAGTGAACTCACCGAACATAGAACAGTAAAGCACAGGAACAGGCCCTCAGCCCATCGTGATATACACAATGTCTGTATCCCTCCATTTCCTGCATGTTCATGTGCATACCTAAGAGCCTCTTGAAAACCTCTATCCTATTCAATTTTCAATGCATGCCTTCTGCTATTAGATGTTCCAGTTTTGGGGAAAAGTTATTAATTCTGTACTCAATGTTTCTCATAATCTTAAAAAGACTCTTATTAGATCTTTCCGCAGCCTTCACCACTCCACAAGAAACAACCCATTTGCCATCCTCTCCTTATAGCTCATGCCCTCTAATCCAGGCAGCAACCTGATGAATCTCTTCAGCACCCTCCCAAAGCCTCTACCATAAGACATAGGAGCAGAATTAGGCCATTGAGTCCACTGCCATTTCATCATGGCTGATCCCATACTTCATTCAACCCCATACACCTACCCTCTCACCATATCCCTTGTTACCCCGACCAATCAGGAATCTATTAACTTCCACTTCAAATATACTCACAGACATGGCCTCAACCACAGTCTGTGGAAGAGCATTCCACAGATTCACCACTCTCTGGCTAAAAAAAAAATCCTCCTTCCTTCTGTTCTGAAAGTCACCCCTCAATTTTGAGGTTGTGCCCTCTAGTTCTGGATACCTCCACCAGAGGAAATATCTTTTCCACATCCACCTTATCTAGTCCTTTCAACATTCAATAGGTTTCAATGAGATGCTTCTAAGTTCTAAGGAGTACAGGCCCAAAGTTACCGAAAGCTCCTCGTGTGTTAACCCCTTCATACCCAGAATCACCCTCATAAAGCTCCTCTGGACTCTCTCCAACGATAATACATCCTTTCTATAAAGGATGGCCAGAATTGAATGCAAAATTCCAGTTATGGCCTAACTAAAGTTTTATAAAGCTGCAATATACACTCTGTGGCCACTTTGTTAGGTACACGAGTACACCTGCTCAATGCAAATATCTGATCAGCCAATAATGTGGCAGTAACTCAATGCATAAAAGCATGCAGATGTGGTCAAGATGCTGAGTTGTTCAGACCAAACATCAGAAATGTGGAAGAAATGTGATCTAAGTGACTTTGACTGTGAATGCTTGTTGGTGCCAGACAGGGTGGCTTGAGTATCTCAGAAACTGCTGAATCTGGGATTTTCACACACAGCAGTCTCTAGAGTTCAAAGAGAATGGCGCAATCAAAAAACATCCAGTGAGTGGCAGTTCTGAGGATGAAAACACCTTGTTAATGAGAGAGGTCAGAGGAGAATGGCCAGACTGGTTCAAACTGACAGGAAGGCGACAGTAACTCAAATAACCACATAATACAACAGTGGTGTGCAGAAGAGCATCTCTGAGTGAATAACAGTCAAGCCTTTATTACTTATAAACCTATTTATTGCTTATTTACTTATCATTATTTATTTATTTATTTATTTATTTGCAGTTTGTTGACTTTTGCACACTGGTTGAACGCCCAAGTTGGTGTGGCCTTTTATTGATTCTATTATTGATTTATTGATATTGCCTGCAAGGAAATGAATCTCAGGGTTATATACGGTGCCATATACAGTATATACTTTGATAATAAATTTACTTTGAACCTTTAAGTGGACAAGTTGCAGCAGCAGAACACCATGGACGTACACTCAGTGGCCACTTTATTACATAAAATTAATAAAGTTGTCACTGAGTTTAACTTCCCAACTCCTGAACTCAGTGCTTTGACTAATAAAAGGCAAGTGTACCATATGCTTTTTGTCCCACCCTGTCAACCTGTGCAGTCACTCTCAGGGAGATATGGAGTTCAAAGATCCAAAGTACATTTATTATCAAAGTATATGTACAATCCAGAGATTCATCCTCCCACAGGCAGCCACAAAGCAAACAGCATGGAATCTGTTCAAAGCAACCATCAAACACCCAGAATGTGAAAAGAACAAATCACACAAACAGCAGAAAGTGAACAAATAACACACAGAATATCTGTAGAGGCCTTGAAATGGTCTAGGAGTGTTCAGTTTAGTTCACTGACTGCAGGCCTCAGAGTCAGCCTGCACAAAAACAGCAAAAAGTAACCAGAAACACACTTAATATGAACCACAGAGTAAAATCAAGTCCACAGCCAGGAGCTGCACCAATCAAACCTTGCAGCTTGAGGAAGACTCCTGCACCTTCCTTGAGAGAGGGAGACCAGTCAAACACAGGCAGATAGCACTGAGTACCTGCTCGCCTCCCACTCTTGTCCTCATCGATTTCAATCTCGCTCGACACTTTAATCGGTGAGGAGTGATGGACCCGATCATGGGTTCGCGCTCTGCTTCTAGACCACACGCTCGGCTCTCAACCTCACTGAATTTCCCTGGAGACAGGAAAAAGGCTAATTCACTCAGTCGGCCCAAAAACACAGCATCGAAGTGTACATTACAGGCTCCAATCGCACAGTTTAGTACTAGAAGCATATTTAATAGTAGTAGTTTTGTGAATCGTCTGCAGGATATCGCCGGTAGTCACTGGCGCCATGTTGTTAAAGGGTTTAAGGAGTTCTTCCAGTGACCATGTGGGTTTCCTCTGGTTTCCTCCCACATTCCGAAGATGTACAGGTTAGGGTTAGTAAGTTGTGAGCATGCTATGGTGGCGCTAGATGCACAGCAACTCATGCAGTCTGCCCCCAGCATATCCTTGGACAGTGTGGTCAATGTATTTCACTGTATGTTTCAAAGTGACAAATAAAGCTGATCTTCAAAGTGAATTACTAGCAGAGTATATACATATGTCATCATATACAACCTTGAGGTTCATTTTCTTGTGGGCATTCACATAAATAAACCAAAGAAAATAATAACAAAAAGTAAATAAGCAATAAAGGTCGCCAACATGAGATGAAATGGGAGATTACATCTACAACATATTTTGTTTCTCTCTGCTGCAGGTTGCCGGCGGTCAGCCTTCTCTGGGTAACATGGTGGCCCCAGTGTCAGGAAACAGCCTGGGGTTTCACCGGGCTGAGATTAAACCTGGTGTCCGTGAAGTGATCCTCTGTAAGGACCAGGATGGAAAGGTTGGGCTTCGTCTCCGCTCGATCGACAGGGTAAGTAGCCTTGTCCCAAATGGACTTCAATGTCACATCACACGTGACTCACCAACATAAACAATAGAAAAATACAACAACAATACAAGCCCTTTGGCCCACAATCTTCTGCAGGCTTTTCAACCAACTCTGAAGATCTGTTTCTGATTTCTACACCTTAAAATTGGACCTTCTCTCCTGTTCCTAGTAACTACCATCTTCTGAGAGTTTACTTCATGATTCCCGCCAGAATCCGATTTATTATCACTGACATGTCATGAGATTTGTTATTTTGTGCTATAGTACGGTGCAATACATAAAGTATAAGTTATGTGCCATATTGTATGACATGGGTGATCAAGGTCTTTCCATGACAATGATTGTGCTTGGCAAATTTTTCAACAGAAATGATTTGCTAATGCCTTCTTCTGGGCAGTGTCTTCACAAATTGAGTGACTCCAGCCATTATCAATACTTTTCAGAGATTGTCTCCCTGGCATCAGTGGTCACATAACCAGAGAGCAACATAGTGAGGTAGTGTTCGTGAGTTCATGGGCGATTCATAAATCTGATGGTGGAGGAGAAGAAGCTGTTCCTAAAATGTTGATTAAGCATCTTCAGGCTCCTGTACCTCCTCCCTGATGGTAGCAATGAGAAGAGTACTGGGTGATGAGGGTCCTTAATGAAGGATGCTGCATTCTTGAAGCAACTGCTTCTGAAGATGTCCTCGATAATGGAGAGGCTAGTGCCTATGATGGAGCTGGCGGAGTTTACTACCTTCTGCAGCCTTTTCTGATCCTGGGCATTTGCTTCCATACCAGATGGTGATGCAACCAGTCAGAATGCTTGTCACGGTAAAACCGTAGAAATTTGCTGGAGTTTTTGGTGAGATAACAAATGTCAAAAAAAAAGGATCTAGTATCTTCCCACATATATGACGAATAAACTCTTCTTGGGCTTCCAGACAGGTTGATTATAACCGATGTTTTGATGATAAACTCCACTATCTTCATCAGACATGCCCAGGCATCATCCCTAAGTCAGTCATCGAAACATCAGTTATAATTGATAACTGTACTGGGCTAGAAATCTGAGAAGAGTTTATACCAAATGTCCTTAAACTCTAATGAAATATAGAACATAGAACAATACAGCACATTACAGGCCCTTTGGCCCACAATGTTGTGCCGACCCTTAAACCCTGCCTCCCATATAACCCTCCACCTTAAATTCCTCCATATACCTGTCTAGTAGTCTCTTAAATTTCACTAGTGTATCTGCCTCCACCACTGACTCAGGCAGTGTATTCCACACACCAACCACTCTTTGAATGAAAAAGCTTCCTCTAATATCCCCCTTGAACTTCCTTCCCCTTACCTTAAAGCCATGTCCTCTTGTATTGAGCAGTGGTGCCCTGGGGAGGAGGTGCTGGCTGTCCACTCTATCTATTCCTCTTAATATCTTGTATACCTCTATCATGTCTTGTCTCATCCTCCTCCTCTCCAAACAGTAAAGCCCTAGCTCCCTTGTTCTCTGATCATAATGCATACTCTCTAAACCAAGTAGCATCCTGGTAAATCTCCTCTGTACCCTTTCCAATGCCTCCACATTCTTCCTATAGTGAGGGGACCAGAACTGGACACAGTACTCCAAGTGTGGCCTAACCAGAGTTTTATAGAGCTGCATCATTACCCCGCAACTCTTAAACTCTATCCCTCGGTTTATGAAAGCCATCACTCCATAAGCTTTCTTAACTACCCCATCTACCTGTGAGGCAACTTTAAGGGATCTGTGGACGTACCCCCAGATCCCTCTGCTCCTCCACACTCCCAAGTACCCTGCCATTTACTTTGTACTCCGCCTTGGAGTTTGTCCTTCCAAAGTGTATCACCTCACACTACTCTGGGTTGAACACCATCTGCCACTTCTCAGCCCACTTCTGCATCCTATCAATGTCTCTCTGCAATTTTCAACAATCCTCTACACTATCCACAACACCATCAAACTTCGTGTCGTCTGCAAACTTGCCAACCCACCCTTCTACCCCCACATCCAGGTCGTTAATAAAAATCACAAAAAGTAGAGGTCCCAGAACTGATCCTTGTGGGACACCATTAGTCACAACCCTCCAATCCGAATGTACTCCCTCCATCACGACACTCTGCTTTCTGCAGGCAAGCCAATTCTGAATCCACCTGGCCAAACTTCCCTGGATCCTATGCCTTCTGATTTTCTGAATAAGCCTACTGTGTGGTACTTTGTCAAATGCCTTACTAAAATCCATGTAGATCACATCCACTGCTCTACCCTCATCTATATGCCTGGTCATCTCCTCAAATAACTCTATCAGGCTTGTTAGACACGATCTGCCCTTCACAAAGCCATGCTGACTGTCCCTGATCAGACCATGATTCTCTAAATGCCCATGGATTCTATCTCTAAGAATCTTTTCCAACAGCTTTCCCATCACAGACGTAAGGCTCACTGGTTTGTAATTACCTAGACTATCCCTACTACCTTTTTTGAACAAGGAAACATTTGCCTCCCTCCAATCCTCTGGTACCATTCCTGTGGACAACGAGGACATAAAGATCCTAGCCAGAGGCTCAGCAATCTCTTCCCTCGCCTTGTGGAGCAGCCTGGGAAATATTCCGTCAGGCCCTGGGGACTTATCAGTCCTAATGTATTTTAACAACTCCAACACCTCTTCTCCCTTAATATCAACATGCTCTAGAACATCAACCTCACTCATATTGTCCTCACCGTCATCAAGTTCCCTCTCATTGGTGAATACTGAAGAGAAGTATTCATTAAGGACCTCGCTCACTTCCACAGCCTCCAGGCACATCTTCCCACTTTTATCTCTAATCGGTCCAATCTTCACACCTGTCAACATTTTGTTCTTCATATAATTGAAGAATGCCTTGGGGTTTTCCTTTACCCTACTCACCGAGGCCTTCTCATGCCCCTTTCTTGTTACCCTATATTCCTCAATAGACCCATCTAATCCTTGCTTCCTAAACCTCATGTATGCTGCCTTCTTCCATCTGACTAGATTCTCCACCTTATTTGTCACCCATGGTTCCTTCACCCTACCATTCTTTATCTTCCTCACCAGGACAAATGTATCCCTAACATCCTGCAAGAGATCCCTAAACATCAACCACATGTCCATAGTCCATCATCCCAATTCACACCCGCAAGTTCTAGCCTTATAGCCTCATAATTTGCCCTTCTGCAATTAAGAATTTTCCTGTCCTCTCTGATTCTATCCTTTTCCATGATAATGTTAAAAGCCAGAGAGCGGTGGTCACTGTCTAGTATGGCATTTCCCCTAGTCGGCCTGTCAACGTACTGTGACAGGAATCCATTCTGGATGCACTTAACAAACTCTGCCCCGTCTAAACCATTGGAACTAATCAGGTGCCAACCAATATTAGGGAAGTTAAAGTCACCCATGGTAACAATCCTGTCATTTTAGCACTTTTCCAAAATCTGCCTCCCAATCTGCTCCTCGGTATCTCTGCTGCTACCAGGGAGCCTATAGAATACCCCCAGTAGAGTAACTGCTTCCTTCCAGTTCCTGACTTCTACCCATACTGACTCAAAAGCGAACCCTGCTACATTACCCACTGGCATCTCTTCTTATTGATGTCATCAATATATTGGGCCCAGGATAGATCTTCAGAGATCAAGCACCTTTGCTCTGTCCACAGCCAGGATGTCCCACATTCGAATTGACTTCACATTCCCATGGTGACATGTCTGTCCACACATCTCCTCCAAAACCACATTGAATCCAGGTTCAGACTGGAGCAGCAGCACCTAATATTCTATCTTGGTAGTCTCCAACCTAACGGCATCAACACAATTTCTCTTCCAGTAACCATTTTCCTCAGTCCCCTCCCCCCCCCCCCCCCACATGCCCCAAACAACATTGGTTTTCCCTTATCCCTGTGGCTCCATTATCCTATCTCTTTCCCGTCCTTCACCCTCAGGACCTACCTATCACCTACAACCTTCCTCCCTCTGGTTCACCACCTCCTTTCCCTTTTTCCATTATCTACTCTCCTCTTGTATCCGATTCCTTCTTCAGCTCTTTGCCTTTCCCAGGTTTTCACATTATTCTCTCCCCACACACCAACCTAGATTCACAAATTCCATAAACCCCAAGAGGTTCTGGAGATGATGGAAACCTTGAGCAGCACACAAAGAAAGCTGAGTCTGAGAACACCATGGTAGAAGCTGTCTTCAAGCCTGCTGGTACATGATTTCAGGCTGGACTAATGCACAAAATACTGGAGGCACACAACAGGTCAGGCAGCATCTATGGGGGGGGGGGGGGGGGGGAATAGTTCACAAACTGCTGGTGATTCCCTTAATATCCTGGCTGGTATTTACCTTAACTAGCGGGTACGGGGTGGTTCCCTGTGTAAAACTGTCAGCTGGGACGGGATGGCTCCCTGTGTAAAACTGTCAGCTGGGACGGGACGGTTCCCTGTACAAAACTGTCAGCTGGGACGGGGCGGCTCCCTGTACAAAACTGTCAGCTGGGACGGGGCGGTTCCCTGTGTAAAACTGTCAGCTGGGACGGGACGGCTCCCTGTGTAAAACTGTCAGCTGGGACGGGGCGGTTCCCTGTGTAAAACTGTCAGCTGGGACGGGACGGCTCCCTGTACAAAACTGTCAGCTGGGACGGGACGGCTCCCTGTGTAAAACTGTCAGCTGGGACGGGGCGGTTCCCTGTAGAACACTCCCATCATACTGACTACTTTAGTAATCTTTCACTGAAATGTAAACTCCTAATAAGAAGTTGTTTAAAGTAGAAAAGCTATTCTCTTTGACTATTACCTATTCGCTCTTCTCTTCCAGGGAATTTTTGTCCAGCTGGTGCAAGCTAATTCTCCCGCCTCGCTCGTGGGCCTGCGCTTCGGGGACCAGATCTTGCAGCTGGATGGGAACACGTGCGCAGGCTGGAGCACCGACAAAGCTCACAAGGCCCTGAAAAAGGCACCTCAGGACAAGATCTCTCTCATCGTTCGTGACCGGTGAGGATCTGCTCATGGTTGCACTGTTGAGGCTGAGGGACATCCCCTTTGCAAGTCTTATATAATGGTCTAAAAGAATTAACTCTTAATAGATGGAACGCAGAGCTGGGCTTAGAGGTGGATGATGGAGTTCATCCTGGAACTCCATCTACCGTATCTCTGCCTTGCTTTGTCTGAGGTGAAGTGATTCACTTTGGAAGGTCAAATTTGAAGATGGAGTACAGGGTTAATGGCAGGATTCTTTGTGTGGGTGAAGAGAGGGATCTCTCTTAAATTCCTTAAAGTTGCTGCACATGCTGATAGGTTTAAGGTGTACAGTCTGTTGCCCTTCATTATTCAGTGGATTGAGTTCAAGAGCCAAAAGGTAATGTTGCAGCTCTATAAACAATAGTTAAACCACACTTGGAATATTGTGTTCAGTACTGGTTGCCTCAGCTTAGGAAGGACATGGAGGCTTTAGAAAGGGTGCAGAGATTTACCAGGATGCTGTGTGGATTAGACAGCATGTCTTATGAGGATAGGTTGAGTGAGCTAAGGCTTTTCTCTTTGGAGCGAAGAAGGATGAGAGGTGACATGTAAAGGTGTATAAGATTTATGAGAAATATAGATCGAATGGATAACAAGAGACTTTTTCCCAGGGTGGAAATGGCTAATACGAGAGGACATTATTTTACGGTGACTGGAGAAGAGTATACCGGGTATGACAGATGTTTGTTTTCTTTTCCTCACAGAGTGGTGAGTGCATGGAATGCTCTGCCGGGAATGGTGGTAGGGGCATTTAAGGAACTCTTAGATAGGCATATGTATGAGAGAAAACTGAAGAGCCATGTTGGAGAGAAGGGTTAGATTGATCTTGGAGTAGGTTAAAGGGTTGGCACTATATTGTGTGCTGAAGGGCCAGTACCGTGCTGTAGTGTTCTATGTACAGACTCCTTAAATCATATAGAGTGCCTCGGCCTGAAACATTCACTCTTTATTCCTCTCCATTAACACTGCCTGACTTGCTGAGTTCCTCCAGCGTTTTGTGTGTGTGTGTTTCACTGACAGATCTGATTGAAATCTCATCTCTAAATTCGTTTCTTCTCATGGTATCCTTTCACCTCATTACTTAATCAAGAATCTTTCTCCCTCCTGTCTAAGCAATGCTCAAAGATGACGCTTTTATCATCGTTTGGAGGAAAGGACTTCTGAGCATTTCTGACCCACTGTCATCAGATTTCTGAATGGTCCATGAACATATGAATATGCCTCACTATTACTCTTTTTCAGCAATTTATTTTTATTCTAACTTCTAATAATCTATTACGTCTTGCACTGTACTGCTGCCAATGTCCTCAACTCGAAGGGAGTGACACTATTAAAGTGTGGAGTTCTGTTCCAGTGTTATCTGTTTGTACATTCTCACTGTGACTGCATGGGTTCACTCTCACTGTGCAAAGATGTGCCAGTTAGTAGGTTATTTGATCATTGTAAATGGTCCTGTGATTAGACCAGAGTTAAATCAGCCGGCTGCTGGCCAGTGTGGCTCATTGGGCCAGAAGGGCCTGTTTCACATTGTATCTCTAAATCAGGGGTTCCCAACCTGGAGTCCACAGACCCCTTGGTTATTGGTAAGGCTCCATGGCAAAAAAAAAATTGGGAATCTCTGCTCTAAATACATAAAATAACAGACTGTATGTGGGAGATGAGAGTTCTCCCTGAGATTGTAGTCTACATTTTTCATGAATTCTTTCACCGTCCTCCAGGCCATTCCAGAGGACAATCATCCTTCACAAGGATAGTGGTGGACACGTTGGCTTTCTCTATAAACATGGGAAGATCATCTCCATTGTGAAGGACAGTTCTGCTGCCAGGAACGGACTACTGACTGGTCACAACATCTGCGAGATCAATGGACAGAATGTCATCGGGCTGAAGGTGAGGTTCACCATGCTTCAGTAATCCACATGCCAGAATGCAACAAAAAATCAGAAAGTTGGAAACATTCAGCAAGTCAGGCAGTGTCTGTGGAGGGAGAAAGTGAGCAAATATTTAGAACATAGTAAAGCAGAGTACAGGCCCTTCAACCCACTATGTTCTGCCAACCTGTTAACCTACACTAAGATCAATCTACACCTTCCCTCCTACATAGCCCTCCATTTTCTATCATCCATGTACCTATCTCAGAGTCTCTTAAATATCCCTAATGTATCTGCCTCTACCTACCACCCCTGGCAGCGCATTCCACACACCCACTATTGTGATTTTTTTTTAAAAACCACCTTCTGATATCTCCCTCATAATTTCCTCCAATCAGCTTAAAATTATGCCCTCTCCTATTAGCCATTTTGCCCTGGGAAAAAGTCTGGCTGTCCACTCGATCTATGCCTCTTATCATTTTGTACACCTCTCATCTTTCTTCCATCCAAAGAGAAAAGCCCTAGCTTGCTCAACCTATGCTCTCCAATCCAGGCAATATCCTCTGCACCCTCTCTAACACTTCCACATCCTTCCTATAATAAGGTAACCAGAACAGAACAATATTCCAAGTGTGTTCTAACCAGGGTTCTATACAGCTGCAACATTACAGTGACGGGGACTGAACCCAGGTCGATGGCACTGTAATAGTGTTACACTAAATATCGACGCTTTTCACTGTTCAGTCACCGCTGTTGGTTGTGAACCTGCGCTTTCTGCATTTGCCACAAGGTGGGGCTGCTGCACCAGGTGACCCAGTCCTTCAGGACATTAATAACCAGAGATGAGTGTTTGCAGTTCCTCTATTGATTACAATGCACAAACTGTAATAACTCCAGATCAGAGTTTGTAATTACAATTGCACAGAATCTGTAGATTTCTGCACTCTGTTATTTCAGTTTGCTAGTGTCAGTGACTCCTATATCCCGTCTGGCTACTGAACCGCTTTTTCCAGTGGTTCAAAGATGCTCACACTCTTTCTCCTCTTACCCCCTTCCCCGCCCCCCCCCCCCCCCACCACCTTCTTATTCTGGTTTCTTCCCTCTTCCTCTCCTGTCCTGAAGAAGAGTCTCGGCCCAAAACATTGACTGTTTATTCATTTCCATAGATGCTGACTGGCCAGCTGAGTTCCTCCAGCATTTTGTGTGTGTTGCTCTGATTTTCAGCATCTGCAGATTTTCTCTTGGCTTGTGTTTATGTGTTGCTAGGGGATAGTTTATTAAGCAGTTAGCACCCAGCCCAATGCAAGGAGCTGGTCACTGGAGAATTCAGTCACTGTACACAATGCAATATTTATGGCAGGAAACTCTCACTATAATGTCAAATTCTAAACAGCTCAACCAATTCAATCAGCATTTGGGAAGAGAGAAAGGACTTGTGCTTAGAAATTGGAAAATTTCAATGTTTTCTTCTCCATAGCTGCTGCCTGAGTTTCATTTTAATTCCTACCCCATTCCCATTCCAACTTGCTGGTCCGTGGCCTCCTTTCCTGCCACAATAAGGTCTCTCTTAGGTTGTATCTCATTCTGTCTGGGTGCCTCCAACCTTATGGCATGATCAATTTCTCCAACTTACAGAAATGTTTTTCCCTCCTCTTCATTCCCCATGCCGGCATCTTACCTCTTCTCCACACCCACCAATCACCTCCCCCTGGTGTCCCTCCTCCTAAGATTCCTTCTTCTCCAGCTCAGCCTTTTCTATCTATCATCTTCCAGCTTCTTGCTTCATCGTTCCCCCCCCCCCATCCCCCAAACCACCAACCTGCCCCAAACCACCAACCTGGCTTCACCTATCACCCGGACGGCTTGTCCTTCCCCTCACCCCACCGATTTATTCTGGCATCTTCTCTCATCCATTCCAGTCCTGAAGAAAGGTCTCAGCCCAAAACATTGATTGTTAATTTTCAGAATGCTGCCTGACCTGCTGAGTTCCTCCAGCACTGTGTGCATGTGTGTGCATGTCTGTGATCAATCAACCCTGATGAGCCGTTCAATCGATTAAGTCATTATTAATCTCCTTGTTTTATACTTTGACGTCCTTGGAGAAATCCAGAGACCATTAACTATCCCTGGATGACTTCTGAATGTCTATTAAGGCAGTGCAAAATGTTCATTTCTCCAGACTCAAGAACCCATGAATTCTACATCACTTTTTTTTCTCTCTTTTTTCCACTACTTATTTATCTTTTATATATATTTATTATTTATAGTATATTTTAGTATTGCACTGTACCGCTGCCGCAAAAAAAATTCACAACATGCCTTTCGTATGACTTGAGGATTTCATTGAAACCTATTGAATATCAAAAGACCTAGATAGAGTAGATGTGGAGAGGATGTTTCCAAAAGTGGGGAGTCTTGGACTAGAGGGTACAGCCTCAAAATAGGACATCCCTTTAGAACAGATATGAGGAGGGTGGCGAATCTGTTGAATTCATTGCCACAGACTACTGTGGAGGCCACGTCATTGGCTGTATGTGATGTGGAGGTTGATACGTTCCTGATTAGTCAGGGTGTCAAAGGTAGTGGGGAAAAGGCGGGAGAATGGGGTTGAGAGGGATTATAAATCCGCCATGATGGTGAAGCAAACTCAATGGGCTGAATGGCCTAATTCTGCTCCTGTGTTTTTAAACTGTACATCAATGATAATAATTCTGATTCTGGTACATTGTTTCTGTTCTGTGCTGGCTGTTTTAACCCTGTCACTGCCCCCAGCACATCTTTGAATGTGGTGTTATGCATTTGATGGCTGTGGTGTCCAGAGTTGAAGATGTGGCTTGTATCTTTGTTCTCTGTTTCACAGGACTCTCAGGTTGCTGATATTTTGGCCACAGCTGGAACCTCGGTGACCCTCACTGTCATGCCTACTGTTGTCTTTGAGCACATGGTTAAAAAGTGAGTGAGCCAGCAATGAAACTGGGTACAAAGCCGATCAGTGGTTGGATAGTATGGGAAGGTGCAAGGGGTAGTATTATCATCCCTGTCCTCACCCGTATCCTCCCCATCTCTACAACTCCTACTAGCACTGCCACACTCCAAGGCTTCTCCATGCTTCCATTCCTGGCCCCTTCCCCAACTATAATTGTGAAAAACAAAAAGTGGGAGCCTTGTTCTTTGAAACCCAGGCCCTAGGACTCTCCAGCTCTCTCTTGCTGTGTTAGATGCCCCGCAAGACTATCCCCTTTGCCCACTGAGTCTGCTTTGCAATCCAGTCATCCTTCTCAATGCCATTCTTCTGCTTGTTCCCTTATGAATCAAGAACCTTTCTCTGCTTTAAATATACCCATTGGCCTCCACAGCCGTCTGTAGCAATGGATTCCACAGATTCATTACCCTCTGGCTAAAGAAATTCCTCCTCATCTCTGTTCTGAAGAGACATTCTTGTATTCTGAGGCTGTGCCCTCTGGTCTTAGACTCTCCCACTATTGAAAACAACCTCTCCACATCCACTCTATCTAGGCCTTTCAATATTCTATAGATTTCAATAAGAGCTTCCATCAGTTTTCTAAACTCCAGTGAGTACAGGTCTAGAGCCATCAAATGCTCATAATACATTGGCCCTTTCATACCTGGGATTATTCTTGTGAATCCCTCTGAACTCTCCCCAATGCCAATACATCCTTTCTTAGATCAGGGACCTAAAGCTGCTCACAATACTCCAAGTGTAGTCTGACCAATGTCTTATAAAACCCCTCAGCATTACATCCTTGTTTTTCTATTCTAGTCCTCTCTAAATGAATGCTAACATTGGATTTGCATTCCTTACTACCAACGTCCTTAATATCTTTGTGCTCTGTGCTAGTTTATGAAGCAATGTCAATCATATTTACAGTTCTATAGCACTGAACAGGCCCATCAGTCCATCCTGTGTACACTACCACTTTGTAGCAATGTACACTAACCCTATTTAGAGGGCTATGGGTAACCCTAGGTAATTTCTAAGGTAAGGATAGCTTTGTGGGCTGAAGGGCCTGTATTGTGCTGTAGGATTTCTATGTTTCTACTTGCCCGCATTAAGGCCTTAATGCCTTGGTGATTCAAGTACTTGTCTAGATGTAAATAAGTTGGGTGGGACTACAACAGAGGTCATGGGTTAAGTGTGAAAGATGAAAAGTTTAAGGGGAACATGAGGGGAATCTTCTTTGGAGTGAAGGAAGATGAGAGGTGACTTGACAGAAGTGGATAAGATGACAACAGACATAGATCGAATAGACAGCCAGACTTTTTCCCAGGGTGGAAATGGCTACTACATGGGGACAAAATTTTTAAGCTGATTGGAGGAAGGTATGGTGGTGGGGTGGGGGGGGAATAGCTGAGGTAGTTTGTTTTTTTTCCCCACAGAGTGGTGGATGTGTGGAATGCACTGTTAAGTGTTGGATTCTAGAAACAGATATGTTAGGAAGATTTAAGAGGCATATGGATGAAAGAAAGAGAGCTATGTGGGAGGGTAGGATTAGATTGATCTTCAAGTTAAAAGCTTTACACAGCATTGTGAGCCGAAAGGCCTGTATTGCTTTATTTTCTAATTTCTCCACTACCTCTTAGAGTCATTGAAAAGTACAGCACAGAAACAGGTCCTTTGGCCCATCTAGTCTGTGCTGAACCATTTAAACTGCCCACTCCCATTGACCTCTTGCAGCATCCCGTACAAAACATTCCCACTTTCATTGCATGCCCTTGCAAGATACAGCAAACAATCTTTTCCCTATTTTTACATACCTCCATCAGATGCCTCCTCCATTGCAGAATGTTACTTGTGTTGACGTGACGCAGGGATAACGGTGTGTTTGTTGTTCTTCCAGGATGTCCTCTGGTCTTGTGTCTCGGATGGATCACTCCACTCCAGAAGTATAAGAGGTAGCTGGTGTTTTAGTATTTGCTCACAAGAGATCAAGTGTGGAGCTATATTCTCTGCCACTTTATCTGGAATAATCCATTGGATCTCTGCTCTTTTTTTAAAATCATCTCCACATCAAGTTTGTGTATTAATCCACACTTTATTCTGCTATCTTGTGGACTTCTCTGACATTTTATTTTGGTGTTTGAACTCTCAGTACATTATATTAGCTACTGTAATTATGGACAAACTTTAACAGACCATCAGCAGCTAAAAACGCAAAGGGAACAGGTTTGCAAGCATAATAACCAATAAGTTCAAAGTTCAAGGTAAATTTGTTATCAAAGTATGTATATGTTACCATATATTACTACCCTGAGATTCATTTTCTTGCATGCATTTACAGGAAAATAAAGAAAATCAATAGAATTTTATGAAAACTATGTATCACAAAGACTGACAAACTAATGTAAAAAGATGATAAATCATTTAAATAATTTTAAATAAATATTACTCAGAACATGAGTTGTAGAGTCCTTGAAAGTGCGTCAGTAGATTGTGGAATCAGTTACCCCACTGGTTCAGGGGCCTGATGGCTGTAGGGTAATAACTGTTCCTGAATTTTGGTGGTGTGGACCTAATGCTCCTGTACCTCGTACCTGATGGTATTAGGCAGAAGAGAGCATGGCCCAGATCGTGGGGGTCCTTGATGATGGATGCTGCTTTCCTGTGGCAATGCTCCTTGTAGATGTGCTCAATGGTGGGGAGAGCCTTACCTGTGATGGACCGGGCTGCGTCCACCACTTCCTGTAGACTTTTGTGTTCCTGGGCATTGGTGTTTCCATGCCAGTATATTCCAAATATCAATAACCAATAAGAACGGTTAACAACTCTTAATTTTACTAAAGTGGAATGTTGCATATTGTAAACCGGGGTTCGCAAACTTTTTTGGGCCATGGACATTAAGCAAGGGGTTTGTGGACTCCAGGTTGGGAACTGTTGTTGTAAACCAATGACATTTGTTAGTTAAAAAGGAACACAATCAGTACTATGATCAATGGTATTGCAAACTGCCTGATAGCTGAAGTCACAGGCCCAGCAACTGGCCATTTGAACTGACCTTTGGGATTTCTGTCTCGGAAGTTAAAGGGTCCAACCGAAGCGATAACTGAAAGGGAATCAATTCATTTACAAACTTGCCTGTTCCAGCAGCAAGGCAGGGGGAAATGGCTCACAGCACTCAGTAGAAACTGCACACAGGCCTCTTCTATACCTGTCCAAGCTGACTGATCCTCTCGCATCAAAAACTAATTCTTGGCAAAGGATTCCGGATCGCCGCATGTGAAATGCTGTTCCTGTTTCCAAGTAACGGTTAAATGTAGTTAAAAAGCAGAATGTTAATCATAAACACAAGAGACTCTGCAGATGTTGGAAATCCAGAGTAACACACACACAATGCTGGAGGAACTCAGCAAGTCAGGCAGCATCTATGGAAATGAATAAACAGTTGACATTTCGGGCTGAGACCCTTCAACAGAACGATCATCAGGTTAATCAGTAAAATCATACAAATATCCAGAAGTTTGCTATTATTTTGTCTGCATAGCAGTTCCAATCCAAGCTATAAACTGGTGAAGACAAAGGCACTAGCGCTGCTAGTGTAGTGGTTAGCACAATGCTTTAGAGTACAGGAGACCTGGGTTCAATTCCCGCCACTGCCTCTAAGGAGTTTGTACATTCTCCCTGTGACCATGCGGGTTTCCTCTGGGACTCCGATTTCCTCCCACAGTCCAAAGACTTATCGGTAGGTTAATTTGTCCTGTGATTAGGCAAGGGTTAAATCGGGTTATTGCTGGGCAATACAGCTTGAAGGGCATGTTCCACCACACTGTATCTCAATAAATAAAAATAAATACATATATATGATTCATGTGACACCTTGTGATATCCCCTTACCTTGTGCACCATCTTACACCGTAGGTTTAGGAGCAGAATATTCTAGTCCTCTTGAAAGGCTGGTGGCAAACTTTGAAGCTAGAAGTTGGCCATAAAGAATAACACTCTTTACAAAGTGGTGTTCTTGGGTTTCTCTCAGAGCCCTTGATCACCAACAGTGTAAAACTGCTGCTGTAATGAGGTAGAGTGACCAGTTTACACACAGCTCCCACAAGCAACATTGTGCTAACTTGTCGTGTTGAGGTTGGTTTAAGGATAAACCTCTAGAGAAACACACAGTCTCTTTAACACTGAGAGGCAGACTTTTCTTCATCCACAGACAGGAAACTGATTTTTAACCTCAGAGTACTGTCACATTGACAGGATGAGCATGTACTCTGCTTCCAGTTTAGCTGAGTGTAACTGTATGCCTGTTTCTGAATCTCTTCAACCACAGTTTGATCAGTGAAACACAAAAAAAACTAGCTTTATTTGTCACGTGCACATAGAAACTCGCAGTGAAATGCATCGTTTTGCATCAACGACCCACACGTTCCAAGGATTGTGCTGAGGGCAGCCCACAAGCTTCACCATGCTCAGGTGCCAATGCGACATGCCCACAACTCACTAACCCTAACCGTACGTCTTTGGAATGTGGAGGAAACCCGCAGAGTCACAGGGAGAACATGAAACTCCTTACTGACAGGAATTGAGCCCAAATCACCGGCGCTGTAAGTGTGATACTAACTGCTGTGCTTCCCATAACACTGAGCATTACTTTAACAAATTGTCCACAACAGAGCCCACTCTGGTGAAGACCATAAGGCTTAGCTGCAGCATTATTTTGTCTGTATAACGGTTCCAATCCAAGTTATAAGAGTGTAGACAAAAGTGCCATATAATAACTGATTATGTGGCACCTTATGGAATCAGTCTAATTGGTTTTCCTGACTATGTTGCTCATATTAACTCCAAAATTCACCCTCTTAGACCATAAGAAACAGGAGCAGAATTAGGCCATTTGGCCCATCAAGTGCCTCGTCATTCCATCATGGCTGATTTATTATCCTTCTCAACCCCATTCTCCTGCCTTCTCCCATAACCCTTGATGTCCTTGCCAATCACCACCCTTGGGTAAAAGAATTTACTCCTCATCCCATAGTAGGGGAGTCTCGGACCAGAGGGCACAACTTCAAAATTTAAGGATGTCCCTTTAGAACAGAGATGAGGAGGAATCTCTTTAGTCGAGAGTGGTGAATCTGTGGAATCCACTGTCACAAACGGCTGTGGAAGCCAAGTCATTGGATATATTTAAAGCAGAGGCTGATAGCTTCTTCATTAGTCAGGGTGTCAAAGGTTATAGGGAGAAGGCAGGAGAATGGGGTTGAGAGGATAATAAATTAAATGAGATTCGAATGATGGAGCAGACTCAATGAACCAAATGGCCTAATTCTACTCCTATGCCCTATGGTCTTATTTAGGATCTGAAATAGTGAGGTGTTAAGAGGATAATAGATTAAATGTGAGGAGCCATAACACACGAGATTCTGTAGATGCTAGAAATCTTGAGCAAAACATGCATCATGCTGGAGGAACTCAGTAGGCCAGGCAGTCTCTATGGAGGGGAAAAATAAATCAGCTGACACTGCACCAAGATCCTTCATCAAGACTGGAAAGGAAGTGGGAAGAAGAAGCCAGAATAATAAGGTAGAGGAGAGGAAGGAAAATTTAAACTTCTCCAGAGTAGCCAAACAGTACCTTGAAAAGACTTTGCATTGGAACAGCAGATCATAAACACAAGAGATTCTGAAGATGCTAGAAATCTTGAGAACACACAAAACATTGCTGGCGGAACTCAACAGATCAGGCAGCTTCTATGAAGGGGAATGACAATCAACATTTTGTGCAGAGACTCTTCATCAGGACTGATGTTGTCTGACCTTCTGAAGTCTTCCAACATTTTGTATATGTTGTTCTAGATTTTCAGCAACTGCAGAATGTCCTGCATTTTATAACAGCAAGGTAGAAGCTCCCCTTGAAGCTGTGGGGCAAGCTCTCAAACATTTACACCTTCTGAAGCCAGAATAAAAAGGATTAACATCTTGAACATCATTGGGTTAACAGCTCCTCTCCCAAGGTAAGGTTCACCATATACTTCGTGTTTCCTGACAATATTTCACATACCTTGATGTTTTTGTCTCTGCACCACTTAGACAAGGAGCCTAGAGGTTTCAGGTGTTTATTTCAGGTACAGGATACTCAATGCTACAGAGTCAGTGGTACAAGTGATAAACAGTAACAGCGATGAAGCCCCTCAGTTATCTGTCAGACTGCACTGGGTTCAGTGTTAGACTGCTTCATAGAAACCTTCAACAACAGCTGGCACCCAGTTTCTTGTGCACACACATAGAAACACACAACGACACACACACACTACTGTTCCCTCTAAGCTGCATGAGTGTGCAGCCATGCAGTATCTGAAATTCTCCCACGCACATAGCCTTTGTTACCATGCAGCTGGAATTTTCTTTTGAATAATGTTAATCTAGATTTGAAATTATGTTCATATAATTTTGAAATTTATGTTGATATAATTGTGAAATATCCTGTAATTATGTATTAATCAATACAATCCATAAATTTTCTAAATAAACATACCACATTTACTTTGAAACATTTTAGAGCTTCAACGTATTTACATCGTGTTTCAAGTTACAGCACTGTTACAAATTGTAACAATAAACACAGAATGGAAGTTAGTATCTCACTGTTAATAAACCAACGCCTGCTGAGCACCGACACCATCTAAGTTTAAAAGTTTATGAAACGCAAGATTTTCTTTATAAACACGAGAAAGTCTGCAGGTGCTGAAAATCCAAAGCAACACACAAAATGCTGGAGAAACTCAGCAGGTCAGGCAGCATCTATTGAAACGATAGATAGTCGATGTTTTGGGCAGAGACCCTTCTCTAGGAATAAGGAGGAAGGGGAAAGATGCTAGAATAAAAAAGATGGGGGTAGGGGAAGGAGGCTAGATGAAAGATGATATACAAAGCCAGGTAGGTGGGAAAGGTCAAAGGCTGGAGAAGAAGGAATCTGACAGGAGAGGATAGTAGTACTGTATTTCATTATACTCTTCAATTAATAAAATCAAAAGTATGTGATTTTTCAATTCTCATTCTGAATATTCATAGTATGCATATTACAAAAAAAGCATTTAAAGTGCCGTGCAGTTCTCAGGCCGCGTAAAAATTTCCTGCTTAGAGCAATGGTTAGTCCGCACAGCTGAAAAAAAATAGAGGGAACATTGACACACACACATACGTAATAAACAAGACTCAACCAAACACAAAACAAAGACATTACCAAATGTTATGATCACTCTTCTGGCCAGTTCTCTAGCCTCCCAGACCAGGCACCAAGTTAACAAAGGAAGATCTCAACACTTGAGCATGTCCACTAGGATTGAGGAAGTGAGGAACACATTCAACTTCTAAGGACACATCCACCCTCATCTGACCAGGTGTCAATGTTCTACTGTGGTGAATGTTTCAATATTTCAATACATGACACCGTCACCACAACCAATGCCAATGGGTCGATGTGATCCTCTGTCAGGGACATCAGGGGGATGGTGCAAAAATGCTATCCTTCCGACATCCCACAAAAAGAATTAGAAATATAATGCTGTAATAGTGAAAATGCAATTTTAAACAGTGATATATTGATTTCTCTCCGAACATTTATAAACAACACATCAGAAAATTTTAAACACAAGAGATTCTGGAGATGCTGGAAGTTCAGAGCAGCACACATAAAATGTTGGAGGAACTCAACAGGTCAAGCAGCATCTATGGAGAGGAATAAAGAGCCAATGTTTTGGGCCGAGACCCTTCATCAGGACAGAATGTTGGAAAATTCTACCCCTGAATTAAGAGTACTTAAGACCATAAGACATAGGAGCAGATTTTTGGCCAGTGGTCACATAACCAAGACTTGTGATATACACCAGCTACTCATATATCCACCCACCACCTGCTCCTGTGGCTTCATGTGAGCCTCATCAGGGGTAGGGGTGGGGGTGGGGTGCTAAGCAGGTGCTACACCTTACCCAAGGGTAGGCTAGCAGAGGGAAGGAATGTCCTACACCTCCTTTGGTAGAGACATATCTCCACCCCACCACCCCAACTATTTAAGACTTTCATTAAAAAGTCTGATAATCCATTCTTTCCAATCTTACCTACAGAATCCATCTCAATTCCATTTCCACGGGTCTTAAATGATTTCTACCCATGAGCTAAATCTCCCAAACAAGGAATGGATCATCACCAAGGGTAAATTAATTGACTTGGGCAAGGGTGTCAAAGCTGAATGATCACATGACTTACTGCTCCCTGACCACTTTTGACCTGTTAGCAAGGGTTGGTAGACTTGCCTTCACAGATCAGAGTATTGAGTACAGGAGTTAGGATGTTACTCTGAAGTTGTTTAAAACATTGGTGAGGCCTAATTTGGAGTATTGTGTGCAGTCTTGGTCACCTACCTACAGGAAAGATGTAAATAAGGTTGAAAGAGTAGAGAAAATTTACAACAATGTTGACAGAGCTTAAGTCCTCAGTTAGAGGGAAAGGTTGAATAGGTTAGGACTTTATTCCCTAGAGTGTAGAAGAATGAGGGGAGAGTAGATAGAGCTATATGAAATTATGAGGGGTATAGATAGGCAGGCTTTTTCTACTGAAGTTGGGTGAGACTAGAACTAAAGGTCATCGGTTAAAGGTGCAAGATAAAATATTTAAGGGGAACCCAAGAGGGAACTTCTTCACATAGAGAGTGATGAGAGTTGCCAGCAGAAGTGGTGAATGAGGGTTTGATTGCAGCTTTTAAGAGAATTCTGGATGTATATGGATGACAGGGGTAGGGAAGCTATGGTCCAGGTGGGCATCAAAGGGACTAGGCAGAATAACAGTTTTTTGTCATGGACCAGATGGGCCAAAGGGTCTGTTTCTGTGCTGTAGAACGATGAGATTTTATTATAGTTTAAAACACTTCTTGCATATTCCCAGGAATACAAAACATTGCACAGAATGCTGGAGAAACTCCGTAGGTTGGGCAACATCTACAAAGGACAGCTGACCCAAAACATCAGCTGTCCATTTCTGTCCACAAACACCGGCATTTTGTGTCCTGCTCTGTATTGCAGCATCTGTAGTCTCTCATGTCCCAAGAGAACAAGCCCAGTGAATGTAATCCAACATTCTGATTTAGCAGTGGATAAGAAACCTGTGCATGTGAAAAATTAATCCGCATCTGAATCTTTGTCAAGCCTCAAACCATTCCCGTGATAAGAAGCCACGAGTCTACCACTGGCTGCTTGCCAGAGCCAAGGAAGGAGCCCAGAGATTGCTTTGGATTGAGATATATTGTGGGAGGAATTCCATCTCCTTTCTTGAGTAGATTGGCAGGTTTACCACAGCGATGATTCACAGCAAGTCTGATCTGGCAGCTGGGAGTACAAAAACCCTGCTCTTCCACCTCCCAGAAGCAACACAGCAAAGTGCAAACACGTCACAAAGGTAAAGTTGTTAAAAATGTGCAAACAATCGATAAATATATAAATATGGTTGTCACCACAAAAAGGGTGGGAAGAGATTGTCTACAAACTACAATCAGATATCGATCATGGTTAAAAGGGATCATTGAAGATCGGCAACAGATGACAGGGAACAAGTGCCAGCAACTGATCCAGTGCATTAACGGAGTGAAGGTGCCAGTTTGTAGATGTGTTATTGACAGAAACGTATTAAAAATGCTTTGATGAATTGTCTTTGACTAATTATAACAACAATGAACTCTGATAGAAATGGTCACAAGAGTTTTGTGATGATAAGATCCTTTAGACACTCATTTAGATTAGTTATTTATCTCTATTATATATACATATATATATTTATGCATATTTCTATATATTTGGGCATATGAATGAATTGTTAATGTTTATACAAGGGGCCAGATCAGAGCATGGGAATGGTATGAAATTGTTTCTGAAATAATGGAGAAGGTGAATGAGGATTGGGGTGGGGGGTACGGTTTGGGAGGGTGGGGAGATAATGTTGGTGTGTGCTGGAATGAATGTCAAGGGGTTTTGGATGATGGCGGGACATCAAGAAGAGCTACTGAGCTTGGATAGGCAATGATAGAGATCCTATAAGACATCGGAGCTGATGGTTCACTCGGCCCATCAATTCTGCCTTGCCATTTGATCATGACCATCTGGGACTGGGGAGAGGGCTGGGGACTGGGATAGGGAACCCAGTGGGACAAGTTAGGGTAAGGAATGGGGAGGGACTACTAGAGAAGGGAAAATGAAAGGGACCCAGGGGAGGTCTACGGTGGGGACACGGTAGTAACCTGGGTTCGATTCCTGCGACTGTCTGTAAGAAGTTTGAATATTTTCCCCATGACTACATGGCTTTGTCCAGGTGCTCCAGTTTCCTCCCACAGTCCAAAGACATGCAGGTGAGTAGGTTATTTCATCACAAGGGTGTAATTGACCAGTGTGGGCGCAATGGGCTGGAAGGGCCTGTATCTCTATAAAATGAAGGGTGGGATCTATGATGGGTCAGTGATGGGGCTCAGGTGGACAACAGGGTGAAGCTGGGACAGAGGTGAGGTAGAGCTAGGATGGGAAACGGGGACAGCGAGGTGAAGGTGGACTGTTGTTCAGTCGGCGCAAGGAATGTAGAGCGATGACACAGCAGCAACGCAGCAGCATGCTGATGTTGTAGAGGGGCTGAGAACTGCCCTGCTGTGTGCTGAAGATCCAAGCAAGGGTGGGGACGGCCGGAATAGTCACCGCCAGCAGGTCCACAATGTAGTGGTGGCTCCAGTGGGTCAGCCAGCCATCAGATTCCACCGGCACTGCCTGGCCCGAGATCTCCACCAGCCCCCCTGTGGCTGACTGCCTATCAACCAGCCTCGTGTCCAGCGTCTGCTGGCCAGGGAGGATCTCCGGAGCCTCTCCTTCCGAGGTGAGGCTACACGGGCTGCAGGCACCGGACTTCAGCACCTTCTCGGCGATGACCTCCAGGTCGGGTTGGCGGGCGGCGTGGTCAGTCTGGACACTCTGGTCCCGAAGGGCAACCTGCTGGGGGCCAGGCCTGCAGGCAGCTCCCTCGGGCTCCTGGCCCAACAATGCCCCAGGCCGGACCGAAAAACTAAGACCCTCCAGGGTACGATCCATCCCGGAGGCCAGGGAGCTGTGGTGAGGAGCCGGGAAACCCTCAGCGCTCTGGAGGTCACCCACCCGCTCACTCAGCTTGGTGTAGGTCGAGCTTCGGGTCAGGGATTTGGCCGGGGAGCCAGAGGTGGACTGAGAAGCCCCATCCTGGGCCAACTCCATACTCTGCAACAAGGTCTCCAGTTTCTTGTTCTGAATGTTGATGTCAATGAAGTACTTCTGGATGCCCTTGTCTTTCTCCACTAAGTTGTTCTTCACTGTCTCGATCACCTGCTTCAGCTGTTTGATCTCCTTCCTGGCCTCCTTCAGTGACAGCTGGGCCTCCACACGGTGGCATTCTTCCTCGATCCAGTCCTCCTGCATCCGTGACAACTGCATCTTCAGGTCCTCCACCTCGATGCCCCTGTCAAACCCACAGGACACCCCATCAGTTGCCCATCACCGACTGTATGCATCCCCTCAGCCTGACACTCAAAGTATACAGTGACATATACATACTTTGATAATAAATTTATTTCAAAGTTTTCAAAGTTCAAAGAAAATTAATTATCAAAGTACTTTGAGATTCATTTTATTGCAGGTATTCACATAGAAATAAAGAAATAGAACATAGAACACAGTACAGGCCCTTTGGCCCACAAGACTGTGCCGACCTTTTCAAAGTTCAAAGTAACTTCCTTATCAAAGTACCAGTACTATCATGAATGGTGGTCCCTGGCTGATGACCCTGCAGCTGACCTAAGGGCACTGTTGGAGGTATGGCAGGCCGCAATGCCAAGCAGGAAACATCTTCCTGTAAATCTCACTGAGATTCAACTTCCTGCAAGCATTCACAATAGAACAAAGAAATACAGTAGAATCAATGAAAAATTATACAGGAACACTAACAAATAACCAATGTGCAAAAGAAGACAAACTGCACATACACAAAAAAATCAATAAATAGATAAATAATACTGAGAACATGAGTTGTTGAGTCCTTGGCATTTAGTCCATAGGTGGTGGAATTAATTCAGAGTTGAGGTTGGAGAAGTTTTAACTTTCTCCAAGATTAATCTTACGCTTCCCTCCTAAATAGCCTTCCATTTTCTTTAAATACAACATAATTTGCTAAACATGATACATTAACAAACTAACCAATGTACAAAAGAAGAAAAATGTGCAAATAAATAATCCTGAGAACATGAGCTGTAAAGTCCTTGAAAGTGAGTCTGTAGGTCATAGAATCAGTTCAGAGTTGTGGTGAGTAAAGCTATCCCCTCCAGTTCAGGAGCCTGGTAGCTGAAGGTAATAATTGTTCCTAAACCTGATGGTTTGGGTCTGAAGGCCTCCATACTCCTTGCTCATGCTTCTAGGTACTTATGACTCTCCGTGTAAAAAATCTACCCTTGACATCTCCTCTACACTTTCCTCCAATCTCCTTAAAGGATATATCCTCGACCAAGGCTGCCCAGGGAGAAAGGCTCTTATGAACTTCATTGAAGTCATCTCTCATCCTCCTTAACTCCAAACAGAAAAGCCCTAATTCTCTCAACCTATCCACATAGGACATGCTCTCCAATCTGGGCAGCACCCTGCTAAATCTCCTCTGCACCTTCTGTAAAGCTTCTACATCCTTCCTACAATGAGGTGACCAGATGGAACATAATGCTCCAAGTGTGGTCTAACCAGAGTTTTATAGAGATGTAACATTTCTCTCACACTTCTTGAACTCAATCCTCCAACTAATGAAGGCCAACACAATATACAGTACTGTGCAAAAGTCTTAGGCACATATGTATATATAGCTAGAGTGCCTAAGACTTTTGCACAGTACAGCACTGTAGTATTTTTATGAATTTCACTGTACTGCTGCCACAAAAAAAGCAAATTTTATAACATATGAGTGATGATAAACCTGATTCTGATATGGAGTCACTATTGTGGACTGAGAGTGGGAAGGGAACAGTGAGGGGGAGGGAGTGGGAAGCACCAGAGAGACATTCCTTAATGCTCAATAAACTAATTGTTTGGAATCTTATGACCTTGCCTGGTGCATCAGGGTTGGGTGTACCTACACCCATGCCATCCCACCGCTAGCATTCTTTCTCTGCCTCCTGACCCACACGCCACCCTTGCCATTCCCAACATCCTTTGCAAAACCAGATCTACAAACTCACTCTTCACTCCATGTTGACAAATACAGTACTGCACAAAAGTACACACACACACCCTCCCCGCCCCCCGCCCCCCCCAAGACTTTTGCACAGTACTATATGGCTTCTAAACAACCCTATCAATTTGCTCAGCAACTTTGGATGTGGACCCAAGATCCCTCTGATCCTCTACAATGCTAACGATCCTGCCATTAGCCATGTGTTCCAGGATGTGTCCCAGCTGTGGCCCTCCGAACAGTACCTCTCATCCAGCCTCTCCTCTGTCTCCTTCAGCTTTGCCCTCAGGTGTCGGATGCAGACCTCCTTTTGCTGTAGAGGTGTCAGGTACTGCTCCGGGCTTGGGGGTTTGATGCCGTGATTCTCACTGCAGGATGAATACTTACTGGATCGTCTGCCAGGGGAGTTCAGAAAAAAAACTGTGAGATCGGGAAGCAGGCTGCAAAGGTTTTAAAAAAGAGATTCTGCTGATGCAGGAAATCCAGAACCACACACACAAAATGCTGGAGGAACTCAGCAGGTCAGGGAGCAGCCATGGAGAGGAACAAACAGCTGACCTTTCAAGCCAAGACCATTCTGCAGGACTGGAAAAGATGGAAGAAGCTGGAAGGTGACAGGTGAGATTAGGTGAGGGGAAAGTGGGTGAGGACAGCAGGGAGAATGAAGTACGAAGCTGGGAGGTGAAACGTGGAAGTAAAGGGCTGAAGATAAAGGAATCTGATAGAAGAGGACAGTCGTTCTTTCCTGTAACATTTACTTTCCATATTAGGGCACCACAGTAGCAGAATGATGCTATTACATCTTGGGGTGTCACGAGTTCGGAGATCACCCCCGGCACCATCTGTAAGGAGTCTGTATGTCCTCCCTGTGGAATGTGTGGGTTTTCTCCCGGTGAGCCAGTTTCCTCCCATCCAAAAACAAGTACTGGTTAGTAGGTTAACTGGTAATTGTAAATTGTCCCATGATTAGGCTCGGGTTAAATCGGGAGATTGCTGCACTGTATCCCAAGTAAATAAATGAATGAAAGAACGAATGTTTCCAAGACCTATCCCCAGATTCTTTCACTCAGCTACACATGAGAAATAAGTTCCAGCAGCCAATTAACTTACTGACCCCTATAACTGCCTATCAATCAGCCTCTTATCCAGGGTCATTTGGTTGGCCCAGGTTCTCAGGGCCTCCCCCTCCGAGGTAAGGCTGCAGGCATCGGACCTTAGCACTCTCCTAGGAATGACCTTCAGGTTGGGTCGTTGGGTGATACGGTCAGTGTGGATGCCCTGGTCCCAAAGGGTGGCCTGCAGGCAGTTCCCTTGTGCCCAGTGATGGCCCAGGCCAGGCCGAGAAGCTGAGACCTTCTAATGGACAGTCCATCCCAAAGGGCAGGGAGTGGTGGGAGGGGACAGGCGCCACCTCAATGCCCTTGAGGTCGCCCACTCGCTTATTCAGTTTGATGCAGGTGGAGCTATGGGTCAAGGACTTTGAATTGTAAGTTCAAAGATGCAGCAAGATTAGGCCACCACGGTAATGTAGTGGTCAGCACAATGCTTTTACAGCTCAGGGTGTCAGAGTTCGGAGTTCAATTCCAGCATCCTCTGTAAGCAAGTTTGTGTGTTCTCCCTGTGATTATGTAGGGTTCCTTTGGGTGCTCTGGTTTCCTCGCAAGTTCTAAAGATGTACAGGTTAGGGTTAGTGAGTTGTGGGCTTGCTATGTTGGTGCCAAACAGGGCAGTTCACCTGCTGAGTTCATGGCGACACGTGGTCTGCTTCGAGCAAGATCATCAGACTCCGTTGGACACGGACACAAACGATGCATTTCACTGTATGTTTCAACGTATATGTGACAAATAAAGCTAATCTCTTACAGTCTCCGATCAGAATCCCTCAGTGAGATTTGACTTGATTCTGAATCGAGAACTACAGAAGTGCCCAGGAGATATGGCTGCTGCCTATCTGCGCACCAGCTGCAGCCTATGCAATGCATTTATTGCGTCTGCTCTGACCCATACCTGCAGAAAGCAGCTGCATGGGTGGTGGGTGAACTGCCCTGTTGGAGGGGTTGAGCGGTGCCCCTCCCGCTTACCTGGGTGTGGGGCTGCTGTCACTGCCCTTGTAGGAACCGGAGTTGCTGCTGCTGCTGAGGGAAGATGCGGTGCAGGCGTCTCGTGGGCCAACAGGCGGGGAGCTGCGTCTGGAGGGCCGGAGCAGGGGCTGTGTCTCGTGCGGCGCCGACGCAGGGGCCAACGCCGCCTTAAACAGGGAGGAGAAGCCTCTTCTTCCGTGGAGGCCCCGACTGGATGTAGGGGAGAGACGACCATCAGAAGATTTAGATTTAGAGATACAGCACGGTAACAGGTCCTTCTGGGCCACTGCCAACCACACCCATGTGACCAATTAACCTCCTAACCCGTACATCAGTGGACAGCGGGAGGAAACCCAAGCGGACATGGGGACAGCGGTGGGAAATGAACCCGGGTCACTGGTGCTGTAGTAGTGTTACGTTAACTGTACATTACTGTTTCACCTCAAACTTGCAGCTTACACAAAAATACCACAAAATACTGGGTGCAACTTGATACATCGGAGTTCGGAGTTCAATACCAGCGTCCTCTGTCTGGAGTCTGTGCCTCCTCCCCGTGGAATGTGTGGGTTTGCTTCGGCTGCACTGGTTTCCTCCCACAGTCCATAGATGTACCGGCTGGTAGGATAATTGCTCATTGTAATTTGTCCCATGATTAGGCTACGGTTGAATAAGGGGTTGCTGGGGGCGGCCTACTCCGCTCAATATCTCTAAATAAAAAATTAAATAAGCTGAACCAAAACCCACCAACTTTATTTTATTTAGAGCTACAGCACAGTAACAGGCCCTTCTGGCCCAATTATAGCCATGTGGCCAATGAACCTATCCACCCGTACATCCTTGGACTGTGGGAGGAAACCGTAGCACCCAAAGGAAACTCACATGGACATGGAGAGAAATTACACTGTAGAAGTGTTACACTAACTGCTACACCCCAAACTTGCAGATTATACAAAAATAACACAAAATGATTCATAAAGTTTTGAGCCCTTCGGCACAACCCGTCCATGCAACAAGATGCCCATGTTTGGCCAATATACCTCTAAACCTTTCTGTTGTAGGGGAAAGAACAGTGAGGACTAAATAACTAGTAAATATTGATATGGATTGTGTTACTATGGTAACAGGAAACCACTGACAAAACCTCGAGGTAGAGACATGGAATGAAGCCATTGAGATTGTCCCAACAAGCTGCATCTTCATCTGGTATGGGAGCAGCCGAGCATTAGACTAACACTCCCTACAGAGGACTGAGAGAAAAGCAGAGGATTATAGGGGTCTCTCTACCATCCACTGGGGACAGTTATCAGATATGCAGGGCCCTTAGTATTATCAAGGATCCCACCCAACCATCCAACATCCTCTTTGACTTTCTACCATCAAGCAAGAGACCATGATGCATAAAGATAAAGATTTCAAGATGGTAAAGAGCTTCTTCCCTCAGACCAGCAGGCTTCGGATCTCCCTACCTCATCGCATCTGAAGTGTCACCAAATAATTTGTACTGTACCCTATAGTATTTACCTAATGACTTAACTTTGTTTATCTATGAGCAATTCATTTGTAGATTTATTTATTTCTTTATCATGAGCACATCGAAACATACAGTGAAATGCATCGTTTGCATTAACAATGTAAGGATGTGCTGGGAACAACCCACAAGTGTTGCCACCCATTCTGGCACCAATAGAGTATGTCCACAGAACATCACAGAATACAACAAGCAACAAAACAATGTCCTTTCCACCCTCCCACCCACGCTATACAGTCCTGTGCAAGGTCACAGCTTTGTCTCCTACACTTCAAGGAATAAGGTCCTAGCCTGCCCAACCTCTTTGTATAATTCAGGCCTTTGAGTACTGGCAAAATTCTCACAAATCTTTGCACCCTTTTCAGCTTAATAACCTCTTTCCTATAACTGTACACAAAACCCCAAGTGTAGCTTCACCAACATTTTTTACAACTGCAAAACATATAGTCGGTAACCTGACTGATGAAGGCCAATGGGTCAGACAATGAGGTGACCAGAACTGAACACAATATTCTAAGTGTGGTTTAATGTTATGATTGTCATGGAAGATTTCAACATGCAAGTCAATTGGAAAAATCAGACTGGTAATTGATTTCAAGAAAGCGAGTTTGTTGAATGCCTATGAGATGGCTTTTTTGAGCAGTTTGTCATTATGCCCTTTTCTCACTGGTACAGAAGCCTGAAGACACACACTCAGCGATTCAGGAACAGCTTCTTCCCCTCTGCCATCCGATTCCTAAATGGACATTGAAGCTTTGGACACTTCCTCACTTTTTAAAAAATATACAGTATTTCTGTTTTTGCACATTTTTTAAAAATCTATTCAATATATGTAATTGATTTACTTATTTATTATTATGTTTTATTTTATTATTATTTTTCTCTCTGCTAGATTATATATTTCATTGAGCTGCTGCTGCTCAAATAGTACAACAGTGGCTGACAAGGGAAGTCAAAGCTAATGTGAAAGCAAAAGAGAGGGCATACAACAAACCAAAAATTAGCAGAAAGACAGTGGATTGGGAAGCTTTTAAAAATCTATAGAGAACAACTAAAAGAATCAATAGGAGGGAAAAGATTAAACATGAAAATAAACTAGCAAAGAATATCAAAGGGGATAGTAAAAACTTTTTCAAGTATGTACAAAATAAAAGGGAGATGAGAGTGGATATAGGACTGGTAGAAAATGAGACCGAAGAAATAATGGCAGGAAACAAGGAGATGGCAGATGAACTATACGAGTATTTTGTATCTGCTTTCACTGTGGAAAACACTAGCAGTGAGCCAGATGTTGAAGGGTGTGAGGGAAAAGAAGTGAGTGCAGTTACTATTACAGGGGAGAAGGTGCTCAAAAAGCTGAAAGACCTAAGGGTACATAAGTCACTCGGACCAGATGAACTACACGCTAGGGTTCTGAAAGAGGTCACGGTAGAGATTGTGGAGGCGTTATTAATGATCTTTCAAAAATCATTGGACTCTGGCAAGCTGCCAGAGGACTGGAAAATTTCAATTATCACTCCACTCTTCAGGAAAAGAGGGAGGCAACAGAATGAAAATTATGGACCAGTTAGCCTGACCTCAATGGTTGGAAAGATGTTGAGTCAATTGCTAAGGATGAGGTTATGGACTACTTGGTGACACAGGACAAGGTCAACATGGTTTCCTTAAGAGAAAATCTTGCCTGACAAACCTATTGGAATTCTTTGAGGAGATTACAAGTAGGATTGATAAAGGGGATGCAGTGAATATTGGACTTTCAGAAGGCTTAGGACAAGGTGCCACACATGAGACTGCTTACTAAGTTAAGACCCCATGGTATTACAGGAAAGTTACTGGCACGGTTAGACCATTGGCTGATTGGTAGGAGGCAGCGAGTGGGAATAAAAGGATCCTTGTCTGGTTGGCTGCCAGTGACTAGTGGTGTTCTGCAGGGGTCAGTGTTGGGACTGCTTCTTTTTATGCTGTATATAAATTACTTAGCTGATGGAATAGATAGTTTTGTTGCCAAGTTTGCAGATGAGATGAAGATTGAAGGAGGGGCAGGTAATGTTGAGGAAACAGGTAGGCTGCAGAAGGACTTAGACAGATTAGCAGAATGGGCAAGAAAGTGGCAAATGAAATACAATGTAGAAAAATGCATGGTCATGCACTTTGGTAGTAGAAATAAATGTGTGGACTATTTTCTAAACAGGGTGAAAATCCAAGAATCTGAGATGCAGAGGGACTTGGGAGTCCTTGTGCAGAACACCCTGAAGGTTAACTTGCAGGTTGAGTCTGTGGTTCATTTCAAGAGGTCTGGAATACAAGAGGAAGGACATGATGCTGAGGCCTTTCAAGGCACTGGTGAGCCTCACCATGAGTATTGTGAAGAGTTTTGGGTTCCTTATCTAAGAAAAGATGTGCTGGCATTGAAAAGGGGTCAGAGGAGGTTCACAAGGATGATTCCAGGAATGAAAGGGTTATCATATGAGGAACATTTGATGGCTCTAAGTCTGTACTCGATGGAATTTAGAAGGATGAGGGAGGATCTCATTGAAACCTTTTGAATGTTGAAAGGCCTCAGCAGAGTAGACGTGGAAAGGATATTTCCCATGGTGGGAGAGTCTAGGACAAGAGGACGCACCCTCAGGTGTATTTAAGGCAGAGCTTGATAGATTCATGATTGGACACTGCATTAAAGGTTATGGGGAGAATGCTGGGGAGTGGGGCTGAGAAGGGAAAAAAAAAAATCAGCCATTATTGAATGGCAGTGCAGACTCAATGGGCCAAATTACCTAATTCTACTCCTTTGTCTTATGGTCGAACCAGGGTTTTATAGAGCTGCAACATTACCTTGTGGTTTTTGAACTTAATCCCCCAACTAATGAAGGCCAGCACATCATATGCCTTCTTGACCACTCTATCAACTTGCTCAGCAACTTTGAAGGGTCTACAGACGTGGACCCCAAGATCCTTCTGAACCTCCTTCACGATCTCCATCAGTCAACTGTGGATTGTCCACTTCACTGAGACCATTGCAAGCAGTACCAGTGGTGGTCTTGCCTACCTCCGTGGTGCTGAAGGTCTTCTGCTTCCTGATCCTGACATGGGGGTCACTGTCGGGAACCACCAGACAACCTGGAAAAGCAAGATATCCACAGTGAAAATCCTCCTTGAGCCACAGCCAGAGGTCCTCTAGGGTTACCAGCCCTGGATATCTCTCATCATCACCTGATCTCTTGCCTCTAATCGCCCCTTCTCTTTTCCTTCTCAATGGACAGCCGATATCTCACCCTCACAGTGCCTGATCTTCTCACAAAGTTCTAGGCAACAGTACATTAGCTGCTCCAAGAACCATTACAGCTTCATGTTGGGTGAGATTAGAACTAGAGGTAATTGGTTAAGGGTGAAAGATGAAATATTTAAGGGAATCTTCTTTGCTCAGAGAGAGGTGAGAATGTGGAACGAGCTGCCAGTAGAAGTGGTGGATGCGGGTTCAACTGCAACATTTAGCAGATGACTGGACAATTACATAGGGGTTGTGGAGGGTTATGGGCCAGGTGCAGGTGGATGGAACTAGACAGAATAACAATTCAGCACAGAATAGGTGGACCAAAGGGCCTGTTTCTGCACTGTAGGGCTCCATGGGAAATGGGTGAGCCCTGGGATGGAAGTCCCACTCACTTAAGGATGGTGAAGCATCTTCCATAGCCTCTCCTTTCCAGACGTAGTGACTGCTGCAAGACTACGGCTAGACTTGCCATGCAGGAGGTCACTCGCATATGGTGTCTCCTACACTACTGCCATAGCAATGCCTTCAGGTGGCATGCCTGTTATTACTGAGTTTGCTATGTCATGGCGTGACTGAGTGTATATAACTGGGTGGGCAGGCTGGGCTCATCAGCCTTGGTTGGCAGCCAGCCTATGAGAAGGACAACTCCAATTCCCAACCTGGGTAGATGGGACTCATTAGGCTTGGCAGGCAGTCTGTCTAAGAGAAGGAAAACTCTGATACTCAACCTACAGCCTTGTGTTCGTTGCAATCACCGCAGCTCACTGTGCCGTTGTGGAATGTCCCCTGGGCTAAAGAGTGGAATCGGTCCATGCACATATCCTCACTATAAACCTATGCAGTGCTGGCGGGAAGAGAAACCTCATACAGCGACAAGAAGGGGTGCCTCTATAGTCACCAATGATTGTGCTGTCGCTCCTGAGGACTCTTCTTCCCTACTGATCTTCACAAGCAAAGATCCAGCCATCATCAGTGCTCTATGACTATGCTGGCTTTCTAGCTTCAGCATGGGTGAGACTAGAACAGATAGATTAGGGATATTTAAGAGACTTTTCCTTTAAATGCTGCTGAAACCTTTGGATCAAAGCTTTGTACAGCTATATCCGGGAGAAAAGATGTTGAAAAAATTTGTAAAGATTTAACCGGACTGTGAGCTTCAGCCAAATGCAAAGAGTACATTGCCTGGGACTGCTTTGTTTCAATCAGTGGGATGTTTAATCAAGATGTAGAAAACCCTTCATTAGTCAGGGGATTGAGTTCAAGAGTTCAATGTTGCAGCTCTATAAATCTCTGGTTAGACCATACTTAGAATATTGTGTTTAATTCTGGCCACTTCACTTTTTTAGAAAGGATGGTAGAGGGGAAATTTACCATGTTTTATGAAAAAAGGTTTAGCTGTTCTCTTTCGAGTGAAGGAGGACGAGGTGTGACTTGATATTGGTGTACATAAATACAGTAGAGTGGACAGTCAGAGGCGTTTTCCCTCAGCAACAATGGCTCATACTAGAGTGGAGGCAATGTCAGAGGTAAGAGTTTTTCTAACACAGACAGTGATGGGTATGTGGAATGTTCTGCTGGGGATGATGGAATAGGCAAATACATTGGGACATTTGTCAAAGATAGGCTATTGAATGATAGCAAACTGAGGGCTCTGTAGGAGGGAAAGGTTAGATTAATCCTATAATAGTTTATCAAATTGGCACATTATGGGCCAAAAGACCTGTACTGTGCTGTACTGTTCCATGTTCTAAAACTGAGAGGCCAAAATAGGATGAATAGGAGGACCCAGTACCCCTAGCAGGGAGGATAATAATCGGGGCAGAGATTGAATGTGATTAACAAAAGTTTTTGAGGATTGCAATAGGAGCATCTGCAGCTCACTGCCGGAATTAGAAGCCAAAACCCTCAATATATTAAAAGAGTACCTGGGTATGCACCTGATGTTTCCTCATCTACACAACGAAGGGGAGATGGAAACAATGATTAGATTGTTAGTTGCTTCAGGTGTGATAGAGTAGGAGGGGCCAGAGGAGGAGGTGTTGCATTGCTTGTCCGAGAAAATCTTATGGCGGTGCTTTGGAAGGATAGATTAGAGAGCTCCTCTAGGGAGGCTATTTGGGTGGAATTGAGGAATGGGAAAGGTGTAGTAACACTGATAGGAGTGTAATATAGGCCACCTAATGGGGAGCGTGAGTTGGAAGAGCAAATGTGTAAGGAGATAGCAGATATTTGTAGTAAACACAAGGTGGTGATTGTGGGAGATTTTAATTTTCCACACATAGATTGGGAAACTCATTCTGTAAAAGGGCTGGATGGTTTAGAGTTTGTGAAATGTGTGCAGGATAGTTTTTTGCAACAATACATAGAAGTACCGACTAGAGATGGGGCAGTGTTGGATCTCCTGTTAGGGAATGCGATAGGTCAGCTGACAGATGTATGTGTTGGGGAGCACTTCGGGTCCAGTGATCACAATAGCATTAGCTTCAATATAATTATGGAGAAGGACAGGACTGGACCTAGAGTTGAGATTTTTGATTGGAGAAAGGCTAACTTTGAGGAGATGCGCAGGGATTTAGAGAGAGTGGATTGGGTCAAGTTGTTTTATGAGAAGGATGTAATAGAGAAATGGAGGTCATTTAAGGGTGAAATTATGAGGGTACAGAATCTTTTATGTTCCTGTTAGGTTGAAAGGAAAGGTTAAAGGTTTGAAAGCGCCATGGTTTTCAAGGGATATTAGAAACTTGGTTCGGGAAAAGAGGGATGTCTACAATAGATATAGGCAGCATGGAGTAAAGGAATTGCTCGAGGAATATAAAGAATGTAAAAGGAATCTTAAGAAAGAGATTAGAAAAGCTAAAAGAAGATACGAGTTTGGTTTGGCAAATAAGGTGGAAGTAAATCGGAAAGGTTTCTACAGTTATATTAAAAGCAAGAGGATAGTGAGGGATAAAATTGGTCCCTTAGAGAATCAGGGTGGTCAGCTATGTGCGGAGCCGAGGGAGATGGGAGAGATTTTGAACGATTTCTTCTCTTCGGTATTCACTAAGGAGAAGGATATTGAATTGTGTAAGGTGTGGGAAACAAGTAAGGAAGTTATGGAACCTATGACAATTAAAGAGGTGGAAGTACTGGCGCTTTTAAGAAATTTAAAAGTGGATAAATCTCCGGGTCCTGACAGGATATTCCCCAGGACCTTGAGGGAAGTTTGTGTAGAGATAGCAGGAGCTCTGACGGAGATCTTTCAGATGTCATTAGAAACGAGGATTGTGCCGGAGGATTGGCATATTGCTCATGTGGTTCCATTGTTTAAAAAGGGTTCTAGAAGTAAGCCTGGCAATTATAGACCTGTCAGTTTGACATCAGTGGTGGGTAAATTAATGGAAAGTATTCTTAGAGATAGTATTTATAATTATCTGGATAGACAGGATCTGATTAGGAGTAGCCAGCATGGATTTTTGCGTGGAAGGTCATGTTTGACAAACCTTATTGAATTTTTTGAAGAAGTTACGAGGAATGTTGACGAGGGTAAGGCAGTGGATGTAGTCTATATGGACTTCAGCAAGGCCTTTGACAAAGTTCCACATGGAAGGTTAGTTAAGAAGGTTCAGTCGTTAGGTATTAATGCAGGAGTAAAAAAAATGGATTCAACAGTGGCTAGATGGGAGATGCCAGAGCGTAGTGGTGGATAATTGTTTATCGGGATGGAGGCCGGTGACTAGCGGGGTGCCTCAGGGATCTGTTTTGGGCCCAATGTTGTTTGTAATATACATAAATGATCTGGATGATGGGGTGGTAAATTGGATTAGTAAGTATGCCTATGATACTAAGGTAGGAGGTGTTGTGGATAATGAGGTGGGTTTTCAAAGCTTGCAGGGAGATTTATGCTGGTTAGAAGAATGGGCTGAACGTTGGCAGATGGAGTTTAATGCTGAGAAGTGTGAGGTTCTACATTTTGGCAGGAATAATCCAAATAGAACATACAGGGTAAATGGTAGGGCATTGAGGAATGCAGTGGAACAGAGCGATCTAGGAATAACAGTGCATAGTTCCCTGAAGGTGGAGTCTCATGTAGATAGGGTGGTGAAGAAGGCTTTTGGAACGCTGGCCTTTATAAATCAGAGCATTGAGTACAGAAGTTGGGATGTAATGTTAAAATTGTACAAGGCATTGGTAAGGCCAAATTTGGAATATTGTGTACAGTTCTGGTCACCGAATTATAGGAAAGATATCAATAAATTAGAGAGAGTGCAGAGACGATTTACTAGGATGTTACCTGGGTTTCAGCACTTAAGTTACAGAGAAAGGTTGAACAAGTTAGGTCTCTATTCATTGGAGCGTAGAAGGTTGAGGGGGGATTTGATCGAGGTATTTAAAATTTTGAGAGGGATAGATAGAGTTGACGTGAATAGGCTGTTTCCATTGAGAGTAGGGGAGTTTCAAACGAGAGGACATGATTTGAGAGTTAGGGGGCAAAAGTTTAAGGGAAACACGAGGGGGAATTTCTTTACTCAGAGAGTGGTAGCTGTGTGGAACGAGCTTCCAGTAGAAGTGGTAGAGGCAGGTTCGGTATTGTCATTTAAAGTAAAATTGGATAGGTATATGGACAGGAAAGGATTGGAGGATTATTAGCTGAGTGCGGGTCAGTGGGACTAGGTGAGAGTAAGCATTTGGCATGGACTAGCAGGGCCAAGACGACTTGTTTCCGTGCTGTAATTGGTATATGGTTATATGGTTATATTACACAGCTTCTCTTATCTTTTTGCACAAGAGATTCTGCAGATGGTGGAAATCCAGACTCGATGTTTCAGGCCTAGTGCCTCCATCAGGACCCCTTCAGGGATGGTGCTAGAAGCAGATACATTAGGGTAATTTAGATAGGATCATGGATGAAAGAAAATGGAGGGCTATGGGTTGTGTAGAAGGGAGGAATTATATTAATCATGAATTAGATTTACATATTGTACGTTGGCATCAGGAATTCTGTTGAAGGGTCTTAACTGAAACATTTGACTCTTTATCCATTCCCTAAATGTTGCATAACCTGTTGAGTTCCTCCAGAATTTTGTGTGTAGTTTCAATAATTCAGCAGGTCCTGACTTATTGTCCACTTTCAGTTCAGGTACCTTGGAATGTATCGCTGTGTGTAAGACATTAATGCTGTTTCGGTTCTCGGCCTGAAACATCAACTTTTGTTCATTTCCATAGATGCTGCCTGACCTGTCGTGTTCCTCCAGCATTTTGTGTGCATTGCTTTGGATTTCCAACATCTGCAAACTTTCTCCTGTTTAGTGCTGTTTTGTTTGGCTGTATTCATGACAAATAAACTTTAACTATTATGTCCGTATAGACAAAACTCTGATGCTGTAGTGAACTGTATTTTATATACTTAAGAGACACAGCATGGTAACAGGCCTTTTAGCCCAACGGACCCATGCCATCCAATTACACCTCTGTGACCAATCAACCTACTAACCTATACATCTTTAGAATGTGGGAGGGAACCGGAGCACCTAGAGGAAACCCACGTGGCCACAGGGAGAATGTATAAAAAATTCCTTACAGAGTCGGGTCACTGGCATTATCATAGCATTATACTAACCACTACACTAGCATGCCCCCACCCCCACCAAGTATAGTTTAAGAGCAATACCAATCAAAAACAAATTTCTCAACATGTGCCAGTGATATTGAACCTGATTCTAGAATAGAACACACTCCTCCTTAAGAATTCCAAGCATCTTCTCCTGTCAGTGTGATTGGCAGATGATAGATACTAAACAGCTAACACAGTATCTTGTTGTTTCCAGGGTAACGGTAACACTTAATCATTCAGACAGGTCACTCAAATAGCAGCATATAATTTTTTCCACTGATAAATCATTTCCACTTCCTTTTGGTCATGTTGGGTTAAACTGGTCGCTTCATAAATACATTTCTCCAGAACAGCAAACACGGTGCTATTCAGTAAAATCAATTCAGAATCTTCACTACCATCCACTTTACATTGAGTCCCATCTACAGTCTCAACTCCACCATGAACCATTAGTCCCAAGCCCCACTGCGAACAAGGAGGGCTGGGCATGGGGCCAGCAACCGCATCCAGCAAAAGCCCTGTGCTACGGTAACACCAACAGAAGCTCCAAAGACCTCATCCCTGAGGGAGGAAGGATACACCAAGAAATTGGGCTACACCGGAGTACAACATGAAAGACTGGCCCAGGACAGGGACCCTGAAGAGGTAACATCAGGGATGATAGGCCATCTGCAGCCTCAGAATTCAAGAAGGACCCTTTAGAACAGAGATGAGGAGGGATTTCTTTAGGCAGCTTGATGAATCTGTGGAATTCATTGCCACAGACGCTGTAAAGGTCAAGTTATTGGATATATTTAAAGTGGAGGTTGATAGGTTCTTGATTAGTCGGGGTGTCAAAAGTTATGAGGACAAAGAAGGAGAATGGGGTTGAGATGGAAAATAAATTGGCCATGATTGAATGGTAGAGCAGAACTGATGGGCCAAATGGCCTAATTCTACTCCTATGACTTATGGGCTACTGAAGAATGATGACAAGCAATACAGGACGGTAAGCCTGAAATCACCATGGAAAGTACCATAGAAATATCGTTCAGAAGTCACACAGCTTAGTATGGCAACTGCTCTGCCTATCACAAGGCCAGTATCCCATCCCCTCTATCTGTCTACATTTCTCACTACCTCAGGAAAGCAGCCAACGCAGTCAAAGACCGCACCTATCCCGAAAGCATGTATCACCAGGCTCAAGGACAGCTTCTACCCCACTGTTATCAGACTCCTGAACATGTGTCTTGTATGATACAGAACTCTTGATCTCTCAGTCTACCCCATCGTGGCCCTTGCTCCTTACTTGCCTACCTGCACTGCATTTCTCAGTAACAGTAACACCATACTTTGCATTCAGTTCTTATTTTTACTTTTGTACTTTTGCAATATACTTATGTTTGAAATGATCTGTCTCGATGGCATGCAAGCAAAGATTTTCACTGTATCTCAGGACATGTGATAATAATGAACCGATTACTGTCCACGGGGTATTTATTTAGAGATACAGCACAGAGCTGGCCCTTCCAGCCCACCGCCCAGCACCCTGGCCTAATCACAAGACAATTTACAATGACCCAATTAACCTACCAACCGGTACATCTTTGGAAAATGGGAGGAAACCGGAGCACCCAGAGGAAACCCATGCAATCACAGAGTGGTCATACAAACTCCTTACAGATGGCTTTGGAAATGAACTCTGAACTCTACCCTGAGCAGTAACAACATTGCACTAACTGCTACCCCACTGTAGCGCACACCCCATGAATGGGTGATCAATGGTGGCCCCACTGACAGCATCACCTGCTTACAGGATAGATATCATTAAGATTGAAAAAGTTCTGAGGAAATTTACAAGTGTAAAGCCCTGGTTCGCATGGTTGATATTTTTCTGTTATGCTTTTCTGTTCTCTGTTCAAGTTTGGGTTACTGTTGAAGATAAGAGCTAGGAGAATTGTGTGCCATTCATTCGGGATGAACGGATTCTGGGGCGATTTCTCTGGTGACAGACACTAAGGTTGGGCTTGGGGCTTTTGATGAGGGAGAAGAGAGAAGACACCATAGAGAAGTTGGAGGAGTCAACCTGGAGAGAGGCCGGGATTTGATGAAGCCCAGGGAGATCGAAGGAGAATCGGCAAAGAGGAAACTGTGAGCTCCAACTTGTGCACATTAGACTGTTTCATTTAAAATGAGCTTTTTTCTTTACTAACCCTTTTGTCAAATTAAGAATTATAAAGCTAAATCATTTAATTGTATGTGGTCTACTGTCTGTTATTTTGTGGCACTGATTTGTAACAGGGTAACCAATCACGCAGCATCCACACAAACAGGGGGATTTGGGGGGCTGGCACTTCAATCTCCCAAGTTTGGTGGGGCCGGAGGGTGTCTTCCCTGCACTTACTCTGGTTTCAACAGAACCAGAGTGTTACACAAGGTTGTTGCTAGGACTTGTTATGGGGAAAGGTTGAATAGGTTGGAACCTAGAAAGTAGAAGGTTGAGGGGAGATTTGATAGAGGTATACAACATTATGCGGGGAATAGATAGTGTAAATGCAAGCTGGCATTTCCACTGAGGTTGGGTGAGACTAGAATTAGATCTCATTGGTTAAGGGTGAAAGATGAAATGTTTAAGGAGACCCTGATGGGGAAACTCTTCACTCAGATGGTGGTGTGAGTGTTGAATGATCTGCCAGCGTAAGTGGTGGATGTGGGTTCGATTTCAATATTTAAGAGAACTTTGGGTAGGCACAGGGATGGGAGGGATATGGAGGGCAAGGTTACAAGTGTATGTCGATAGGACTAGGCAAATTAACAGCTTGGTACAGACTAGTTGGGCCGAACAATCTGCTTCTGTGCTGTAGTGCTCTGCCTGGAAGAACAAATGAAGGCAGAATGATAATATAGTGATTAGCATAATGCTACTACAGAGTCAGTGACCTGGGTTCAATTCCTGCCACTGATTAAGTATTTTTGAAGTTCAATGTCGTAATGGGGGGTGGGAGGAGTCCTGTAGAAAGATCCTGCAGAAAATGTTCTACCAGTGACCAGATAATTTATCCACATGCACACAAATTGTTGCTGGGCATCTCAGCAAGCCAGGCAGCATCTGTGGAATCTGATGGTTCATTAGACCATAAGATATAGAAGCAGAGGTAGGCCAATTGGCCCACTGAGTCTGCTCTGCCATTCAGCTCCCTCGCCACTGAGGTTCCGTTACAGCTGGTGACACGTGTTGATATCTGACAAGACATTTAAAGTACCGTAAACCTTCCCCATTCAGGTGCATTATTTTATGGCTACTAAGGGCAGCGCAGTAGTGTGGGGGTGGGCGTAATGCTTTACAGTGCCAGCTGTAAGATCAAGGATCAACTACAGCCACTGTCTGTAAGGAGTTTGTACATTCTCCCCATCACTTTGTGGGTTGTCTCCAGGTGCTTCAGTTTCCTCCCATAGTCTAAAGACGTACAGCTCAGAAGGTTAATTAATCATATGGGTGTGATTGGGGGGCACAGGGTCATTGGGCCAGAAGGTCCTGTTACTGTGTTGTATCTCTAATTTAAATAAACAATGAAAGTAGTTTATTCAAAGGCAACACGAGTGAATCTGCAGATGCTGGAAATAAATAAAAAACACAAAATGCTGGCAGAACTCAGCAGGCCAGACAGCATCTATGGGAGGAGGTAGTGATGACGTTTCGGGCTGAAACCCTTCATCAGGAGTGGTCGAGGGGGGATAAGAAGTGGGGGGAGGGATGAAGTAGAGAGCTGGGAAGTGATAGGCTGGAGGGAAATGGGCTAGGGGGGAAAGTAGAGAATTATGGGAAATAAAAGAGAAAGAAAGGTAGGGCTGGGGGGAGAGATTATAGTGAGGGGAGAAAAGAGAGAAAGAGAACCAGACTAAAATTATAGATAGGGATGGGGTAAGGGGGGGGGGCAGGGGTATCAACAGAGGTCTGTGAGTTGAATGTTCATGCCGGCAGGTAGGAGGCTACCTAGGCAGAAGATAAGGTATTGCTCCATCGACCTGCGTGTGGCCTCATCTTGACGGTAGAGGAGGCCATGGACAGACATATCGGAGTGGGAGTGGTCTGTGGAATTGAAGTGTGTGGTCACAGGGAGATCCCACCACTGCTGGAGGACTGAGTGCCGGTGTTTGGTGAAACAGTCTCCCAGTCTGCGGCGGGTCTCCCCAATGTATAAATGGCCACATTGGGAGCACCGGATCCAGGAGTCTGGGAGACCGTTTCGCCAAACACCGGCGCTCAGTCCTCCAGCAGTGGCGGGATCTCCCTGTGGCCACACACTTCAATTCCACAGACCATTCCCACTCTGATATGTCTGTCCATGGCCTTCTCTACCGTCAAGATGAGGCCACACGCAGGTCGATGGAGCAATACCTTATCTCCCGCCTAGGTAGCCTCCTACCTGCCGGCATGAACATAAAACTCACAGACCTCCGTTGATACCCCTGCCCTCCCCTTACCCCATCCCTATCTATAATTTTAGTCTGGTTCTCTTTCTCTCTCTTTTCCCCCCCTCACTATAATCTCCCCCCAGTCCTACCTTTTTTCTCTTTTATTTCCCATAATTCTCTACCTTCCCCCTAGCCCATTTCCCTCCAGCCTATCACTTCCCAGCTCTCTACTTCATCCCTCCCCCCACTTCTTATCCCCCCTCGACCATCCCATGTTACTTCACTCCTGATGAAGGGGTTTCGGCCCGAAACGTCGTCACTACCTCCTCCCATAGATGCTGTCTGGCCTGCTGAGTTCTGCCAGTATTTTGTGTTTTTTATGGAAGTAGTTTCAATAGTTATCTTCAAAGTAGAATTAGATAAATATTTTAAAAGGAACAATGTAAGGTTTTGTGAGAAAAGAATGGGGCAAATCAGATCTTATCAAGGAACTATCACAGGATCAAAAGGCTGACTAGTTTCTTTCAGTGATGTTTGGTTATACAAGAAGAAACTACACCTGGACAAACCTGTTAACCATTTACTGAGGAATGGTGAAGCATTAACTCATCATACCAAGGCTTGTGCTTTTCTCCAGACTTCAGTCCCTCATCCTGGGCTGGCACAGACAATCCACTGCCCTCATGATCTTCAGTCACCGTGTTCGGTCTGGAATTCGATCCAGGGACACCAATGTCTCTCCTGTAAAGAAAGTACAGCTTCAGCTTCTCAGGCAGTTGGCCAGCACCAATCATTACAAAGGCATCAGGGTGAGTGGGTGCAGGAAGACTCCAGTCTGCAACTGGTGAGACTCAGACAGCCGTCACCTGCCACCAGACCTACAGTTTATCACCATTCAACTGTACACACATATACAGCTAAACAGAACATCGTTCCTCTGGGGCCAAGATGTACATATAGTCACACACAGCACATAGTTACAATACAGTGCATACAGTCACAAAATGATATCAGCACAAGTCCATGTGTGGCATGACCTGGAGAGTGACAGGTTGACATAAAGTGTGAGGTACATGATTATGTGAGACAGTATATTGTCACTGAAACTATCATAATGAAACAAGCAGTCATATAAATACATGAAACAGCAGCAATAAAAGATGAAAAGTGACCAGTGCAGGATGAGAGTGTGTCTGTGAGTTGAGGAATGGAGGGATGGGAGTGACAGGGGGTCGGCAGGGTATTCAGACAGGGTGAATGTGTTTGATGGGTGGCCATTGGCTAGACGTTCAGAATAATTGCTAGTACAATCCATCAGGCCAGTGTGACTGCAGCCAGATAAAGCGAATATTGTCACACACGAATGAAGCTTTGGTCTTTGTCAATCACACTTAGTTTGCAGTTTCAGGGATGGCTTTTGTGGAGTACAGCCAGAAACCAGAGAAAAAAGCAGTCCAGTTTGTGATGATCAGTCAGTCAGTGCCTCAGAGCAATTATCCCATTTAATACCCTGATTGTTGACCTTCATTGCTCCACACACACGGCTTCAGAGATTCCACACGGAGGAGTGATGGGGAAAGTGGAACAAGTCTGGGTCACAGCAGAAACATAAACATAAGGGTGGGCGCAGTAACGCAGTGGCTGCACAACGCTTTACAACACTAGCTGTAAAATCTGGGTTGAATTCCTCTCGCTGTCTGTGAAGAGTTTGTACTTTTTCCCCTGTGACTGTATGGGTTCCCTCTGGGTTTTCTCCCACATTTGAAAGATGCACAGGTTAGGGTTAGTATGTTGTGGGTACGCTATGTTGGTTTTCGAAACATGGTAACACTGGCAGGCCAATCCTTGCTGCTTTGATTTCACGTAAACAGTATATTTCACTGTAGGTTTCAAAGCAGATGTGATAAATAAAGCCAATCTTTTCAATATCTTTAAAAGATGTTAAGAGCTGCTGACAATCTGGGGATGATTTTATACTGTCGGAAGATCTGGAACAATACATCGTTGTTCAAATATAAATGCCAGCTCATTTCAGATGGAAATAAGGCATTTGTTTTCCTCTCTTGGGGAGCAGATCTTCAAAAAACTTTCTGCAGAGGGCGTAGTAGCAGAGTCTGTGGCCTCTGCTACAGGAAAGGGGTTTACAAGTACATGGGACTAAAAAGTTGAATTTACAGTCTAACTATTAAATGATAAAGCAGTCTGAGGGGCCAAGGAGCATTCCTGCTTCTAATTTGGACATTCATATAACATTGCCCATCAGTGCTGAGCATTAGCTTTACATTCACATGTACATCGAAACATATAGTGAAATACATCGGCTACGTCAGCAACTGACACCGTCTGAGGATTGTGCTAGGGACAGACCACAAGTGTCGCCATGTTTCTGGCGCCAGCATTGACTCTGTGGCTCTTTTATTAGATGCCTCCCGTACCTAATAAGGTGGCCACGAAGTGAATGTTCGTGGTCTTCTGCTGCTGCAGCCCATCCACTTCAAGGTCCAACATGTGCGTTCAGAGATACTCTGCTGCTCACCACTGTTGTAATGCGTGGTTATTTGAGTTACTGTCACCTTCCTGTCAGCTTGAACCAGTCTGGCCATTTTCCTCTGACCTTTCTCATTAACAAGGCATTTTTGCCCACAGAACTGCCACTCCACTGGATGTTTTGTTTTTCTCATCACCCTCTGTAAATTCTAGTGACGGTTGTGTGCGAAAATCCCAGGAGATCAGCAGTTTCTGAAATACTCAAACCACCCTGTCTAGCACTAACAATCGTTCCTCAGTCAAAGTCACTTGGATCACATTTTTTCCCTATTCTGATGTTTGGTCTGAACAACTGAATCTCCTGATGATGCCTGTATGCTTTTAAGCATTGAGTTCCTTCCACATGATTGGCTGATTAGATATTTGTATTAACCAGCAGTCGTGCAGGTGTACCTAATAAAGTGGCCACAGAGTGTACTTCTCTGTCACTTTAGCATGGTCACCGTCATGGAGTTTTACAGTTCTGTGGGCGTTTTCTTATTCCAAACACCCGGGCCTTTCACCACGTCAACAGCTGGTGTCACTGGGGATGTTTTCACTGGGTGTTCATTTCTAGCTCTTTTGGCGGGAAGACATGCTGTCCTCCGGATGTGACAGAAAAGGCAGGACTTCAGAAGTTGGGCGCTGAAAGATCAACTTTATTTGACACAGGTAGATTGACCCACACAGTGAAATGCATCATTTGCATCAACGACCAGTACAGTATGAGGATGTGCTGGGGGACAGCCCACAAGCGTCTCCATGCTTCCAGTGCCAACACAGAATGCACTCAACTTACCCGTATGTCTTTGGAATGTAGGAGGATATCAGATCACCCGGACGTACAAACTACTGGTGGGAATTGAACCTGGATCTCACAGCTGGCACTATAAAGCATTACGCTCACCCCCATACTACTGCGCTGCCCTTAAACTGATGCATCTGCATGGGGTAGGTTTATGGTACTTTGAAAGTCTTGATCAGATACCACCACTTATGTCACCAGCTGTAGCAGGACCTCAGTGGCGAGGGGTGCGTCACCTGAACCATCAGATTCCACAGATGCTGCCTGACTTAGATTCATAGAGTCATAGTAAAGTATAGCACAGAAACAGGCCTTTCAGCCCATCTAGTCAATGCTGAGCCATTTAAACAATCTATACCCATCGATCTGCACCGGGACCATAGCCCTTCATACCCCTACCATCCATATGTTGAAATTGAGCATACATGCACCACCTGTGCTGGCAGCTCATTCCACGCTCTCACAATCCCTGAGTGACAAAGTGCCTCCTCATTAACCCCTTAAACTTTTCACCTTTAACTCTTAAGCCATGACCTCTTGGTGAAGTCCCACCCAAAGTCAGTGAAAATTGCCTGCTTGCATTTACCTTATCTATACCCTTCATAAGCGTATATACTTCTATCAAATCTCCTCTCAATTTTCTACGTTCCAGGGAATAAAGTCCTAACCTATTCAACCATTCCCTATTACTCAGGTTCTCCAGTCCTGGCAACATTCTTGTAAATTTTCTCTGTACTCTTATTTCCTCAGCGGTTTGATTGGGGCACAACTGCGCAAGCACATGGACGTCAGCTAGTGAGAACAGTGAGAAGAGTTTAAAAGGAGACAGCTTTATAGAGTGGGCAGTAGAGTGGAAGGAGACAGAGTAGGAAGGCTTTGGCTCAGTGGGGCTTCAATGGTAACGGGTTGAGGAGAGGTAGGTTATCTGTACAGAATACGGACAGGAAGTGTGTGCGTGAGGCAGGTGTTCTGTGCTCGGTGTCAGACGTGGGATGTCTGGGAGACTGCCAGCCTCCCAGACGGCCACATCTGTGTCAGGTGCATCAAGCTGTAGCTCCTTAAGGACCTCGTTAGGGAACTGGAGACACAGCTTTTTGACCGTCATCTGGTCAGGGAGAGTGAGGAGGTGACAGCAGGTAGTCACACTGGGGCCTCAAGAGACAGATAAGTGGGTAACAGTCAGGAGAGGGAAGTGCAGCAGTCAGATGCCAGAGAGTACCCCTGTGGTTGTAACCCTTGACATTAAGTACTCCTGCTTGAGTACTGTTGGGGAGGACTGCCTACCTGGGGGAAGCAAGAGTGGCCACACCTCTGACACAGAGTCCGGCCCCGTGCTCAGAAGGGTAGGGAAAGAATGGCAGCAGTGAGAGGGGACTCTATAGTTAGGGGGTCAGACAGGCAATTCTGTGGACGCAGGAAAGAAGCACGGATGGTAGTTTGCCTTCCAGGTGCCAGGGTCCAGGATGTTTCTGATTGCATCCAAGGTATCCTGAAGTGGGAAGGAGAACAGCCAGAGATCGTGGTACACATTGGTACCAACAACATAGGTAGGAAAAGGGAGGAGATCCTGAAAGCAGACTACAGAGAGTTAGGAAGGAAGTTGAGAAGCAGGACCACAAAGGTAGTAATCTCGGGATTACTGCCTGTACCACGTGACAGAGAGTATAGGTATAAAGTGAGGTGGAGGATAAATACGTGACTGAGCGATTGGAGCAGGGGACAGGGATTCAGATTTCTGGATTATTGGGACCTCTTTTGGGGCAGGAGTGACCTATACAAAAAGGACGGATTGCACTTGAATCTGAGGGGGGCCAATATCCTGGCAGGGAGGTTTGCTAAGGCTATTGGGGAGAGTTTAAACTTGGATTGCTGAGGGGTGGGAACCAAACTGAAGAGACGGAGGAAGAGGTGGTTGGCTCACAAATAGAGAAAGCTTGTAGACAGTGCGAGAGGGAGGATAGGCAGGTAATAGAGAAGGAACGTGCTCAGACCGATGGTTTGTGATGTGTCTATTTTAATGCAAGGAGTGTTGTGAACAAAGTGGATGAGCTTAGAGTGTGGATCAGTACTTGGGGCTATGATGTTCTGGATGGCTCAGGGGCAGGAATGATTACTTCAAGTGCCAGGCTTTAGATATTTCAGAAAGGACAGGGTGGGTGGCAAAACAGCTGGGGGCATAGCACTGTTGTTCGTCACAGCAGCAGAAAACGAGGAAGTTATGGAGGGATTGTCTACGGAGTCTCTGTGGGTGGAAGTTAGGAACAGGAAGAGGTCATTAACACTGCTGGGTGTTTTTTATAGACCACCCAATAGTAACAGGGATATTGAGGAGCAGATACGGAGACAGATTCTGGAAAGGTGTAATAATAACAGGGTTGTTGTGGTGGGAGATTTTAATTTCCTAAATATCGATTGTCATGTCCCTACAGCGAGAGGTTTAGATAGGGTGGGGTTTGTTAGGTGTATTCAGGAAGGTTTCTTGACACAATATGTTGATAAGCCTAAAAGAGGAAAGGCTGTACTTGATCTGGTATTGGGAAATGAACCTGGTCAGGTGTCAGGTCTCTCAGTGGGAGAGGGATTGGAACAAGTTAGGGAAGCGTTTAAATGGAGTAAGGGGAAATATCATGTTATCAGGCAGGAACATGAAAGCATAAATTGGAAACAGGTGTTCTCAGGGAAAAGTATGGAAGAAATGTGGCAAATGTTCAGGGGATATTTGCGCGGAGTTCTGCATAGGTACGTTCCAATGAGACAGGGAAAGGACGGGAAGGTACATGAACTGTGGTGTAGAAAGGCTTTTGTAAATCATCAAGAAGAAAAGAAGAGCTTACAAAAGGCTCAAAAAACTCAGATAGAGATCTAGAGGATTATAAGGCTAGAAGGAAGGAGCTTATGAATGAAATTAGCCAGAAGAGCCAGAAGGGGCCATGAGAAAGCCTTGGCGGGCAGGATTAAGGAAAACCCCAAGGCATTCTACAAGTATGTGAAGAGCAAGAGGATAAGATACGAGAGAATAGGACAAATCAAGTGTGACAGCGGAAAAGCGTTTATGAAACTGGAGGAGCTAGCAGAGGTACTGAATGAGTACTTTGCTTCAGTATTCACTACGGAAAAGGGTCTTGGCGATTGTAGGGATGACTTACAGCAGACCGAAAAGCTTGAGCATGTAGATATTAAGGAAGAGGATGTGCTGAAGCTTTTGTAAAGCATCAAGTTGGATAAGTTACCGGGACCAGATGAAAAATACCCCAGGCTACTGTTGGAGGTGAGAAAAGAAATTGCTGAGCCTCTGGCAATGATCTTTGCATCATCAATGCAAGTGGGAGAGGTTCCAGAGGATTGGAGGGTTGTGGATGTTGTTCCCTTATTCAAGAAAGGGAGTAGAGATAGCCCAGGAAATTATAGACCTGTGAGTCTTACTTCAGTGGTTGGTAAGTTGATGGAGAAGATCCTGAGAGGCAAGATTTATGAATATTTGGAGAGGCATAACATGATTAGGAAGAGTCAGCATGGCTTTGTCAAAAGCAGGTCATGCCTTACAAGCCTGACAGAATTTTTTGAAGATGTGACTGAACAGTGATGAAGGTAAAGCAGTAGATGTAGTGCATATGGATTTCAGCAAGCCATTTGACAAGGTACCCCATGCAAGGCTTATTGAGAAAGGAAGGAGGCAAGGGATCCAAGGGGACATTGCTTTTGGATCCAGAACTGGCTTGCCCACAGAAGGCAAAGACTGGTTATAGATGAGTCATATTCTGCATGGAGGTCAGTCACCAATGGAATGCCTCAGGGATCTGTTCTGGGACCCCTTCTCTTCGTAATTTTTATAAATGACCTAGATAAGGAAGTGGAAGGATGGGTTAGTAAATTTGCTGATGACACAAAGGTTGGGAGTGTTGTGGATAGTGTGGAGGGCTGTCAGAGGTTACAGCGGGATATCGATAGGATGCAAAACTGGACTGAGTAGTGGCAGATGGAGTTCAATCCAGATAAGTGTGAGGTGGTTCATTTTGGTAGGTCAAATGTGATGACAGAAAATAGTATAAATGGTACGACTCTTGGCAGTGTGGAGGATCAGAGGGATCTTGGGGTCCGAGTCCATAGGGCACTCAAAGCTGCTGTGTAGGTTGACTCTGTGGTTAAGAAGGCATACGGCGCATTGGCCTTCATCAATCTCGGGACTGAGTTTAAGAGCCAAGAGGCAATGTTGCAGCTATATAGGACCTCCATGTGACTCCACTTGGAGTACTGTGCTCAGTTCTGGTCACCTCACTACAGGAAGGATGTGGAAACTATAGAAAGGGTGCAGAGGAGATTTACAAGAATGTTGCCTAGATTGGAGAGCATGCCTTATGAGAATAGGTTGAGTGAACTTGGTCTTTTCTCCTTGGAGCGACAGAGGATGAGGGGTGACCAGATAGCGGTTTATAAGATGATGAGAGGCATTGATAGTGTGGATAGTCAGAGGCTTTCTCCCAGGGCTGAAATGGCTAGCACAAGAGGGCACAGTTTTAAGGTGCTTTGAAGTAGGTACAGAAGAGCTACCAGGGGTAAGTTTTTTTACGCAGAAAGTGGTGAATGCATGAAATGGGCTGCCGGCGATGCTGGTGGAGGCGGATACGATAGGGTCTTTTAAGAGACTCCTGGACAGGTACATGGAGCTCAGAAAAATAGTGGGCTATGGGTAACCCTATGTCATTTCTAAGGTAAGGGCATGTTCGGCACAGCTTTGTGGGCTGAAGAGTCTGTATTGTGCTGAAGGTTTTCTATGTTTCTATGTTTCTTTCAACTTTATTTACATCTTTCCTATAGGTAGATGACCAAAACTGCGCAGTACTCTAAATTAGGCCTCACCAATGTCTTACACAGCTTCAACATGATATCCCATCTCATGCACTCAATACTTTGATTTATGAAGGCCAATATGCCAAAAGCTTTCTTTGTAATCCTATCAGCCTGTGATGCTACTTTCAATGAATTATGGACCTGTATCCTGGATCCCTTTGTTCTACCACACTCTGACCAACTTGCTGAGATGCCCAGCATTTTGTGTGTAGGTGAATTGATTGCCTGGTCATTGGTAGAATGCTTTCTACAGGATCTTTCTACCGAATTCGCCCCCCCCACCCTCCACCCCACCTTCCATTATAACATTGATCTTCAAAGATACGTCATTGACTGTGAAGAATTTTGGATTCATAGAAACATAGAAAATAGGTGCAGGAGGAGACCATTTGGCCCTTCGAGCCTGTACCGCCATTCAGTATGATCATGGCTGATCATCCAACTCAGAACCCTGTACCTGCTTTCTCTCCATACCCTCTGATCCCTTCTCCAGATTCCTGACATTGTAAAGGACGTTACAGAATTGCATGTCTTCCTTTTCTGCAAACACAAAACAAATCATTCCTTGGTTCCTAGTTCTACCAGGCCACCTTAGCAACAGCTAACTGATGCATTTAATGGTTGCTATGGGGATAAATGGAGTTTGCAACAACTGTGAGCAATGTTTAACAGACAATTCCAGAATACACAGGGCATCCAGACAAGAGAAATTGCTTCTTTAGATTTGAAATCAGATTAAAGGCCCTATCGAGGTTTGTGAGATTTTGAAGAATCACTAGACATTCAGATATTGGTGCAGTGGGGGGAGGGAGGGAAAAATGTCTAAAAAAGATTAAAGATTAAAAACACAGCAGATTCTGCAAATGCTGGAAATCCAGAGTAACACACACAAAATGCTGGAGGATTCTGTGGACACAGGAAAGAAACGCAGATGGTGGTTTGCCTCCCAGGTGCCAGGGTCTGGGGTGTTTCTGATCACGTCCACGATATCTTAAGTGGGAAGGTGAACAGCCAGAGGTCATGGTACATATTGGTACCAATGACATAGGTAGGAAAAGGGAGGGGGTCCTGAAAACAGACTACAGGGAGTTAGGAAGGAAGTTGAGAAGCAGGACCTCAAAGGTAGTAATCTTGGGATTACTGCCTGTGCCACACGACAGTAAGTATAGGAATAGAGTGAGGAATAATGATCACAATTCTATCTCCTTTACCATAGCACTGGAGAGGGATAGGAACAGACAAGTTAGGAAAGTCTTTAATTGTAGTAAGGGGAAATATAAAGCTATCAGGCAGGAACTTGGAAGCATAAATTGGGAACAGATGTTCTCAGGGAAATGTACGAAAGAAATGTGGCAGATGTTCAGAGAATATTTGTGTGGGGTTCTGCATAGGTATGTTCCAATGAGACAGGGAATGAATGGTAGGGTACAGGAACTGTGGTGTACAAAGACTGTTGAAAAGCTAGTCAAGAAGAAAAGCTTATGGATCAAAAAACTCGGTAATGATAGAGATCTAATAGATTAAAATGGTTGCAGGAAGGAACTTAAGAATGAAATTAGAAGAGCCAGAAGGGGCCACGAGAAGGCTTTGGCGAGCAGGATTAAAGAAAACCCCAAGGCATTCTACAAGTATGTAAAGAGCAAGAGGATAAGACGTGAGAGAATAGGACCAATCAAGTGTGACAGTGAAAAAGTGTGTATGGAACCAGAGGAGATAGCAGAGATACTTAATGAATACTTTGTTTCAGTATTCACTACAGAAAAGGATCTTGGCAATTGTAGGGATGAGTTACAGTGGATTTAAAAAATTGAGCATATAGACATTAAGAAAGAGGAGGTGCAGGAGCTTTTGGAAAGCATCAAGTTGGATACGTCTCCAGGACCAGATAAGATGTATCCCAGGCTACTGTGAGAGGCAAGGGAGGAGATTGTAGGGGAGGGGTAGCCTGGAGGTCAGTGACTAGTGCAGTGCCACAAGGATTTGTCTTGGAACCCCTGCTCTTTGTGTTTTTTTATAAATGACCTGGGTAAAAAGGCAGAAGGATGGGTGAGTAAGTTTGCGGATGACACGAAGATTGGAGGAGTTGTGGATGGAGCTGCAGGTTGTCGAAGGTTACAAGAGGATATAGAAGGGATGCAGAGTTGGGCAGAAAAGTGGAGATGGAGTTCAATCCAGTTAAGTGTCAGGTGATGCATTTTGGAAGGACAAACCAGAAGGCTGAGTACAGGATTAATGGTCAGTTACTTAAGAGTGTGGATGAACAGTGGGACATTGGGGTTCAAATCCATACACCCCTCAAGGTCACTACACAGGTTGATAGGATAGTTGCCTATGGGATGCTAGGCTTCATTAATAGGGGGGTTGAGTTCAAGAGTAGAGAGGTCATGTTGCAACCCTACAAATCTCTAGTGAGACCACACTTAGAGTACTGTGTTCAGTTCTGGTCACCTCATTATAGGAAGGATGTGGAAGCTATGGAGAGGGTGCAGAGGAGATTTACCAGGATGTTACCTGGATTAGAAAACAAGTCTTATGAGACAAGGTTAGCAGAGCTGGGACTTTTCTCTTTGGAGCGTAGAAGGATGAGAGGGGATTTGATAGAGGTCTACAAGATTATGAGAGGCATAGATAGGGTGGATAGCCAGTACCTGTTTCCCAGGGCACGAATAGTAAACACCAGAGGGCATATGTACAAAGTTAAGGGAGGGAAGTTTAGGGGAGAAATCAGCAGTAAGTTTTCTGTTGTGTGTGTGTGTGTTTTTTTTTAAAAACACAGAGGGCTGTGGGTGCCTGGAATGACTTGCCAGGGATGGTGGTGGAGGCTAAAACATTAGGGGTATTTAAGAGCCTCTTGGACAGGCACATGGATGAAAGAAAAATAGAGGGTTATGGGGTAGTGTGGGTTTAGTACTTTTTTTAAAGGCATATATAGGTCAGCACAACATCGAGGGCTGATGGGCCTGTACTGTGCTGTAGTATTCTAGTGTTCTAGTATTACTGAGCCTCTGGAAATTATCTTTGCATCATCACTGGGGATGGGAGAGGTTCCAGAGGATTGGAGGGCTGCAGATGTTGTTCTATTATTCAAGAAAGGGAGTAGAGATAGCCCAGGAAATTATAGAGTCTTACTTCAGTGATTGGTAAATTGATGGAAAAGATCCTGAGAGGCAGGATTTATGAGCATTTGGAGAGGCATAATATGATTAGGAATAGTCAGCATGGCTTTGTCAAGGGCAGGTCATGCCTTAAAAGCCTGATTGAATTTTTTGAGGATGCAACTAAACACATTGATGAAGGTAATTCTACTGCCAGGACTTAAGAACTTTTTAAAAGCTATTATTAATGCTTTTTGAGATAGTGATTTAGATGCATATCATATTTTTTACTGAGTTAAGTATTGTATGTAATTAGTTTTGCTACAACAAGTGTATGGGACATTGGAAAAAAAGTTGAATTTCCCCATGGGGATGAATAAAGTATCTATCTATCTATCTATGGATTTCAGCAAGACATTTGATAAGGTACCCCATGCAAGGCTTATTGAGAAAGGAAGGAGGCATGGGATCCAAGGGAACATTGCTTTGTGGATCCAGAACTGGCTTGCCCACAGAAGGCAAAGAGTGGTTGTAGACAGGTCATACTCTGCATGGAGGTTGGTGACCAGTGTAGTGCCTCAGGGATCTGTTCTAGGACCCCTTCTCTTCGTGATTTTTATAAATGACCTGGATGAGGAAGTGGAGAGATGGGTTAGTAAATTTGCTGATGACACAAAGGTTGGGGGTGTTGTGGATAGTGTGGAGGGCTGTCAGAGGTTACAGCGGGACATCAATAGGATACAAAACTGGGCTGAGAAGTAGCAGATGGAGTTCAACCCGGATGAGTGTGAAGTGGTTCATTTTGGTCAGTCAAATATGATGGCAGAATATAGTATAAATGGTAAGACTCTCGGCAGTGTGGAGGATCAGAGGGATCTTGGGGTCCGAGTCCATAGGACACTCAAAGCTGCTGCGCAGGTTGACTCTGTGGTTAAGAAGGCATACAGTGCATTGGCCTTCATCAATTGTGGGACTGAGTTTAAGAGCCAAGAGGTAATGTTACAATTATATAGGACCCTGGTCAGACCCCACTTGGAGTACTGTGCTCAGTTCTGTTCACCTCACTACAGGAAGGATGTGGAAACCATAGAAAGGGTGCAGAGGAAATTTACAAACATGCTGCCTGGATTGGGAAGCATTCCTTATAAGAATAGGTTGAGTGAACTTGGAGTGATGGAGGATGAGAGGTGACCTGATAGAGGTGTGCAAGATGATGAAAGGCATTGATCATGTGGAAAGTCAGAAGCTTTTTCTCAGGGCTGAAATAGCTAGCATGAGAGGGCACAGTTTTAAGGTGCTTGGAAGTAGGTACAGAGGAGATGTCAGGGATAAGTTTTTTTTTTAAACAGAGAGTAGTGAGTGCATGAAATGGGCTGCCGGCGAAGTTGGTGGAGGAGGATACGATAGGATCTTTTAAGAGACTCCTGGATAGGTACATGGAGCTTAGGAAAAGAGGGCTATGGGTAACCTTATGCAATTTCTAAGTAAGTACATGTTCGACATAGCATTGTGGCTGAAGGGCCTGTATTGTGTTGTAGGTTTTCTATGTTTCTAACTCAGCAGGTCAGGCAGCGTCAATGGAAAGGATTTTAGATCTACATTTTGGGTCACAAACCTTCCTCAGGAAAAGATTAGCTTTATTTGTCATATGTACATCGTACATGGTTCATTCAGGTAATGTGGATAAGCTCCCACTACCTATTAAATGCTCCCAATGGCATTCGCCTCAAATAGCCTCTGACAACCAAGTCCAGCTCCTGTCCTTCATGTGTGGTTTAGCTAATAAACCTGGCAGAACCATTTCTACTGACAGGAGAAGGGTCAAAGGCAGGTTACTGGCACCTTAAAACCAGTCACTTTAGACAGGTTTGGTAGAGCTCATTTAGGAGAAGGAAAACTCTGATCTCAAACCTCCATTGCCTTGCAGCTGTGCCCACTCATGCTTCAGAAGTAAACCCTGAGGGCAAAATCCGGAGCTGGATTCCCTAAGGCAGTCCAACACTGACTGGCAGTTCAATGCTGACTGGCAATTCCTGTGATGCCTCCGGTGTCAAAATGTATCAGTCTCTGACGTTCCTTTGTATTCATCAGCTGTGAGGGGAGGGGGAACCTGCTGCATGGGCAACAGCGTATCACCTAGACAGCTAGGATACCACATCCATGGTCAACGCTGACCTTGACGGAGGCCTCAGTCAGTCACACTGTATGTGTACATATAATACAATACTATAAATACAGTCCATAAATAAGAACAAAAGAAACTGTAACTTTCTAATAATTTGAATAGGGATTTTAAGCTCATCCCAGTATGGAAATTGGATAAGCAAGTGATGGCACGGCCTCATAAAAGAGGGGTGTCCCTTTAGATCAGAGATGAGGAGGAGTCTCTTTAGCCAGAGGGTAGTGAATCTGTGCAATTCATTGCCACAGGCGGCTGTGAGACCAAGTCATTAGGTATACTTAAAGCAGATGTTGATAGGTTCTTGATTAGAAAGGGCGTCAAAGGTAACAAGAAGGACAGAGAATGGGGGTGAGGGGGATAATAGGTTAGTCATGGGAAATGACGAAGACACAACCGATGGGCTGAATGGCCTAATTCTGCTTCTATGTCTTATAGAGACAGGAATAGGGGAGAGGGAGTCAGATGGTGCACAAGCACCTGAGTACCTGTTCTGTCAGTATGTAATTTCTCTAAGAGGAAGTTACTGCCTGTCCTGGGAAGTGAGCTGGTTTTAGACATGGGGGCAGAAACTGAGACACAGTTGGTTATGGCGCTTTTACAAGCGAAGATTTAACAAATCTTGAAGATCAGCTGACTTGCTGAGTTCCTTCAGCATTTTGTGTGTGTGTGTTGCTATACAAAGTCAAGTAATGTCCACATCTACCAGAAATACCAAGGAGATTTAGAGTGCAATGTTGTTTGCACAATGCAAACAGTGGAGTGGGACAAACAGACTAGACGGATTGGAGATTTATGTCTCTAATTGTCTGAATACATTGAACAATTAGCACACTAATAATAACTCCACCAAGCCCAACTGCGAAAGGAGGAGGATTGGGCGTGAGGCTAGCAACCACATTCCGTAAAAACCCAGAGTTACAGAAATGCCAACAGAAGCTCCGAAGACCTTATCCCCAAGAGAGATCTTCGCCTAAAAGACATATGAAGTCATTTGGTAAAAGCTGCAAGTCCATGGACCTTCTCTCATCCAGTTGAAAACTTTTCCAGGACAGGAGGACTTTGGCGAGATGCAGTCAGCAGCCTATGTTGCTGTAGGGGTGATGGGTTTAAGAAGAGAACCCGTAACACTGAGTGTTGTGCATGAGGCATAATTTCCTCTTAATATCTAGACATTTATATGTACCATCAGCTCATAAGATATATTTCTAAAGGAGAGAAAGTAGTGAATTTTCATCCTTTTTAGTCCATTCCCTCTTCTGCCTATCACCTCAGTTTCTCACATCATTGCCTAACAATCCGTGAAATGCGTCAACAACCAACAGTCTGAGGATGTGCAGGGGGGCAGCCCGCAATGCCGCCATGCTTCTGGCACCAACATAGCATGCTCACAACTCACTAACCCTACCTGTACATCTTTGGAATGTGGGAGGAAACCAGAGCACCAGGAGGAAAGCCACATGGTTATGGAGAGAATGTACAAACACCTTATAGACAGTGGCTGGAACTGAACTCGTGTCACTGATGTTGTAATGGTGTTACACTACCCTGCAGAACACAAAACAAAATATTACCACAAATAAGTTAACAAAATATAATTCAAAGTGCATGTAGCATGCAGCACAGGTAAACAGTGTGCTGCCCTAGTGCTGAGATCTTGGATGTGGCAGGGTATTCATTAGTCTCATAGCCTGAGGGAAGAAGCTGTTACCCAGTCTGGCAGTCCTAGTCCTGACGCTCCTGTACCTCCTTCCTGACGGTAGTTGGTCAAAGAGATTGTGGGATGGATGGTAGTATTTGTAGCAATGTTGTCGCAATTGAATACAACGCTCCTGGGGTCACAAATAGGGGATTACAATTAAGGCTTCAGGCCCTTCATCAACAAGTTGTAATTTGTGAAACTAATCAAGGAAGTGTTAAAAATAACAGTTCAGTGCCAAATGAGTCAATGCTCTCACTGCAGACAGTTTGAAATCAGAAGCCCAGAAACAATGAATAAATTTAATGACAATTACTTTTGGCAGAGGAGAACATAGAACATTACAGCACAGAACAAGCCCTTCAGCCCACAATGTTGTGCTGATGCTTTAACCTGCTCTAAGATCAATCTAACCCTTCTTTCCCGCACAGCCCCCCATTTTCTATCATCTATAAGAGTCTCAAAGTCCCAAATATACCTGCTTCTACCTCCAGCACAGCAGAGTGTTCCACGCACCCACCACTCTGTGTAAAAAAACTACCTCTGGTATTCCACCCCCCCCCCCCATACTTCCCTCCAATCACATTAAAATTATGCCTCCTCGTATTAGCCATTTTTGCCCTTGGAAAAAGTTGCTGTCTGTCCACTCTATTTATGCCTCTTATCATCTTGTACACCACTATCAAGTTACCTCTCATCCTCCATCATTCCAAAGAGAAAAGCTCTAGCTCGCTTAACCTTTTCTCATAAGACATGCTCTCTAGGCCTGGTAAATCTCTTCTACTTCCTCTCTAGTGTGAATCAATTTTTTAGAGAAATAACATGGAGGCTTTTGCACTTCATTGGGCAGGCAGACCAAGATTCTGTTTTATGTCATATCAAAAGGTTGCTTACATCACATAGGAAATTTCATAGGAATGAAAGGCTCATCATACGAGGAGTGTTAGATGCCTTCAGGTCTGTGCTTGGTGGAGTTCAGAAGGATGAGTGGGAACCAACAGGGAGGAGGTACAGGAGCCTGAGGCACTCCCTCAACAAATTAGGAACAGCTTTTCCCCCTCGGCTGTCTAATTTTTGAATGGACATTGAACCTAAGGACTCACTATTTTTCTCTTTTTGCACTACTTATTTAACTTAACACATATATGTATATATTTATAACTGTAATCAGCTTTATTATTTTGCAATGCCGCCACAAAACAACAAATTCCACAACATAAGCCAATGATATTAAACCTGATTCTGATTTCATTGAAACCTACCAGATACTGAAAAGCCTGGATAGAGTGGACATGACAAGGACGAGGCAGAGCAGAAGAGTCTAGTATCATAGGGCACAACCTCAGAATAAAGGGTCGTCCCTTTAGGAGGAAGACGAGGAGGAATTTCTTTAACCAGAGGATGGTGAAACTGTGGAATTCATTGCCACAGATGGCTGTAGAGGCCAAGTCATTGGGTCTATTTAAGACTAAGATTGAGAAGGCCTTGATTGGGTTAAGAGTTATGGGGAGAAGTCTGGGGAACAGGGTTAAATAAAGCCAGCCATGATTGACTTAATGAGCTGAATGGCCTATCACTGCTCTTATATCTTATGGTCATGTTGAACCTCGATGTGGCATTGCTTTTGAATCTCATTCCGGAGCTTGTGCTCAAGTTCCAGTTTGGAGTTTAAACCCAGGAACTCGTACAATAGTTGCTGATAAAGGACAAGAAGAATCTCCTTGGATGGGGAAGGCACGCTGACATACTCTGTCATAGTTATATCCCTCATGTGTGGATATCTGTTCTTGACAAGGACACAGACACCCACACTTTAAGGATATAATACCTAATACCTACTGGAGTTTTTCGAGGATGTAACCAGGAAGTTAGACAAAGGAGATCCAGTGGATGTAGTGTACCTTGATTTTCAGAAGGCATTTGATAAGGTCCCACATAGGAGATTGGTGGGTAAAATCAAAGCTCATGGCATTGGGGGGGAAGACCTTGACATGGATAGAAAACTGGTTGGCAGATAGAAAGCAAAGGGTAGCAGTGAATGGGTGTTTCTCGGAATGGCAGGTGGTGACTAGTGGGGTGCCACAGGGCTCAGTATTGGGACCACAGCTGTTTACGATTTACGTCAACGATTTAGATGAAGGAATTGAGAATAACATCAGCAAGTTTGCTGATGATACTAAGCTGGGTGGCAGTGTGACATGTGATGAGGATGTTAGGAGAATTCAGGGTGACTTGGAAAGGCTGGGTGAGTGGGCAGATACTTGGCAGATGACATTTAATGTGAATAAGTGTGAGGTTATCCACTTTGGGAGTAAGAACAGGAAGGCAGATTATTATCTGAGCGGTGTAGTTAGGTAAGGGAGAAATACAAAGAGATCTAGGAGTCCTTGTTCATCGGTCACTGAAGGTGAATGAGCAAGTGCAGCAGGCAGTGAAGAAGGCTAATGGAATGTTGGACTTTATTACGAAGGGAATTGAGTACAAGAGCAAGGAAATCCTCTTGCATTTGTACAGGGCTCTGGTGAGACCACACCTGGAGAATTGTGTACAGTTTTGGTCTCCAGGGTTAAGGAAGGACATCCTGGCTGTAGAGGAAGTGCAGCGTAGATTCACAAGGTTAATTCCTGGGATGTCAGGACTGTCTTACGCAGAGAGGTTAGAGAGACTGGGCTTGTACACGCTGGAATTAAGGAGATTGAGAGGGGATCTGATTGCAACATATAAGATTATTAAGGGATTGGACAAGATAAAGGCAGGAAATATGTTCCAGATGCTGGGAGAGTCCAGTACCAGAGGGCATGGTTTGAGAATAAGGGGTAGGTCATTTAGGACAGAGTTAAGGAAAAACTTCTTCTCCCAGAGAGTTGTGGGGGTCTGGAATGCACTGCCTCGGAAGGCAGTGGAGGCCAATTCTCTGGATACTTTCAAGAAGGAGCTAGATAGGTATCTTATGGATTGGGAAATCAAGGGATATGGGGACAAGGCAGGAACCGGGTATTGATAGTAGATGATCAGCCATGATCTCAAAATGGTGGTGCAGGCTCGAAGGGCCGAATGGTCTACTTCTGCACCTATTGTCTATTGTTTATCAAAAGTAACAACAGAAGCTGAATGCACAGTAATCAGTCAGAACCAGCTTCTTCCCCGAGCCACCAGATTTCTGAATGGTCCAAGAACCCATGAACACTATCACATTATTCCTTTCGTTTGCACTACTTACTTCAATTGATAGCAATTTTATGCCTTTACACTGCAATGCTGCCACAAAACAATGTTTTTCACACCACAAGTCAGTGAGCCTTTACACTTTTACATTGAAAAATGTGAAGGTAAATTTTAGCATACAAATAAATAAGCCTACGCTGGGGTTGGAAGACTGTTTGCATGTGGGTGGGTGGGAGGGAGAGGTGTTTTGCTGTTGTTGTTTTGTTTCTGTTGTTACAGTTAGAGAGTCATAGAAAAGTACAGCACAGAAACAGTCCATCTAGTCCGTGCCAAATCAGTTATACTACTTACTCTCATTCGACCTGAACCCAGATCAAAGGCCTCCATACCCCTACCATCCGGGTACTTATCCAAACTTCTCTTAAATGTTGAAATCAAGCTCACATGCACCACTTGTGCTGGCAGCTCGTTCCACACTCTCACCACCCTCTGAGTGAAGAAGTTTCCCTTCATGGTTCCCTTAAACATTTCACCTTCACCTATGACCTCTAGTTCTAATCTCACCAACTTAAGTAGAAAAAGCCACTTGCATTTACCCTATCTATAACCTTCATAATTTTGTATACCTCTATCAAATATCCCCTCAATCTTCTACATTCCAAGAAATAAAGTCTTAACCTATTAAATCTTTGAAAAGGATCAAGGATGATCCATGGGCATGTCTAGTCCGGTGGTTTTATAGACATGCCTAGGCACCATCCCTGATGAAGATGGAAGAGTTTGTCATCAAAACATCGGTTAAAATCAATACCTGTAACTGGCAGGAAGCCCAAGAAGAGTTTATTCATATTTAATCTTTCTTTATCTTTCCTTATAACTCAGGTCCTCCAGTCCTAGCAACATCTTTGTAAAGTTTCTCTGCACTCTTTTAACCTTATTTACATCTTTCCTGCAGGTAGATGACCAAAACTGCACACTATACTTCAAATTAGGCCTCACCAACATCTTACACAACTTCAACATAACATCCCATCTCCTGTATCCAATACTTTGATATATGAAGGCCAATGTGCTAAAAAATTTCTTCACGAACCTCTCTACATGCGATGCCACTTTCAATGAATTCTGGGCCAGTATTCCCAGATTCCTCTGTTCTATCACACGCCTCAATGCCCAACTGTTCACTGTGTAGTTGTTGCTGCTTGAAATGGTCATTATTGTTGATTGCGTTGTTCTGCTGAACATTGTGGACATGCTACATTGGCACCGGAATGCATGCAGGCTGCCCTCAGCACACACTTTGGTTTTGTTGGTTGTTAAGGAAACAACACATTTGTTTCAATGTACATGTGATTAATAAATTTAGTGGAATCTGAATCAAAACCTGATTGTGAAAGTAAAGCAAAGTGGAGGGAATCGTCTTAAAAATGCCATTTGAAGTCCTATGGAAGGCTAAGTGGAAATAGTTTGCACTGTTAACTTTATCTTTGGACTGAAGTTATACATTAACACATCACCCACCATTCCTCACTCTCATTCCACTATTTAAAGCTGAGAATTAAAAACCTTAATATAATTTGTTTTCTCTGAACATACTTGTTAAAGCGTCACACTCAGTGAGTAAGTATCCGATTAAAGCATCGTGTAGGAGGCTGCACAAATAACTATGAACTACCTGCAAAACCAGAGACACCCTAAAGCTCACAAGTGCCAACTCTGCATTACTTTGAATATTAACACCTCAGAATCACCTCCCGGACTTGATTAACATTTGCAGATTTCCATCGGTGCTGCTACCATTAGTCACTTTTTTTAATGACACACCGGAAGCTGCAGAAAGTTGTAAACTCAGTCAGCTCCATCATGGGCACAAACCTGCATAGCATTCAGGACATCTTCAAGGAGCGATGCCTCAAAAAGGCAGCATCCATCATTAAGGACTCCTATCACTCAGGATATGTCCTCTTCTCAAGAGGTACCTGAAGGCACACACACAATGATTCAGGAACAGCTTCTTTTCCTCTGCCATCAGATTTCTGAATGGACAATGAACCCATGAACACAATCTCACTACTTGTTGTTTGATTTAACTATTTTTTATATATATATATATATATATTCATACTGTAATCCCAAGTTTTTTTCTATTATTATGTATTACAATGTACTGCTGCTGCGGAAACAACCAATTTCACAACATATGCAGTTGATATTAAAGCTGATTCTGATTAGTTTATGAGACCATAAGACACAGGAACAGAATTGATCTCCACAGCTGTCTGTGGCAATCAACCCTACAGATTCACCACCAACTGGCTAAATAATCTGCAAGAATTCAAGTCCTCTAAGTTCCAAACTAAAAGATAAGATACTGAAAGTTGATCAGAATGGCATACAACATTGTAAGAGCTGATAGTCTGGACTCGTGGTCAATGATGAGCACCAATGTAACTTGCAAGGGACAGGTCTGAGGATACAAAAAATGATTCACTGCAGATTTCACAAGGTTAATTACCCGTCACATCTAGAGGACAGCTGCCTTCCCAGCAAAGGAACAAGAAATGAACACCCAGTGAAAACATCCCCAGTGACACCAGCTGTTGACCTGGTGGAAGGCCCGGGTGTTTGGAATAAGAAAACGCCCACAGAACTGTAAAACTCCATGATGGTGACCATGCTAAAGTGACAGAGAAGTACACTCTGTGGCCACTATATTAGGTACACCTGCACGCTTGCTGGTTAATACAAATATCTAATCAGCCAATCATGTGGAAGGAACTCAATGCTTAAAAGCATATAGGCATCATCAGGAGATTCAGTTGTTGTTCACACCAAACATCAGAATTGGGAAGAAATGTTACCCAAGCAACTTTGACTATGGAATGATTGTTGGTCCCAGATCGGGTGGTTTGAATATCTCAGAAAATGTTGATCTCCTGGGATTTTTATTCACAACAGTTTCTAGAGTTCACAAAGAATGGTTATAAAAAATAAAAATCATCCAGTGAGCGGCATTTCTGTGGGGAAAACATTGTGTTAACAAAAGGGTCAGAGGAGAGTGTCCAAACGGCTTCAAACAGTAACTCAAATAATCACACATTACAACAGTAGTGTGCAGAAGAGCATCTTTGAATGCACGACATGTGGAACCTTGAAGGAGATGGGCTACAGCAGCAGAAAACCACACCAGATTCCACTCTTGTACCTATTAAGGTGTCCACTGAGTGTCTGTAGTATTTTGGGTGTATTATACGAAAATCTGGTCATCTGCCTACAGGCAATGTATCAATAAGACTGAAAGAGTACAGAAAAAATTTACAAAGAAAATTTACCAAGACTTGACGACCTGAGTTATTGGAAAAGGTTGAATGGGTTAGGATTTTATTCCCTTGATTGTAAATGATTGCGAGATTTGATGGAGGTATACAAAATATAGGGGTATAGATAGGGTAAATGCAAGCAGTGTTTTTCCACCGAGGTTGGGTGAGACTAGAGGTCATAGGTTAAGGGTGAAGGGTGAAATATTTCAGAGGAACATGAGGGGGAACTTCTTCACTCAAATGCTGGTGCGAATGTGGAATGAGCTGCCAGCAGAAGTGGTGGATGCAGACTCGATTGCAACATTTAAGAGAAGTTTTTAATGGCACACCGAAAGCTGCAGGGAGTTGAAAACTCAGTCAGCTGGATGGGAGGGTTGAGGAGGGCAACGGTTCAGGGGCAGGTCAATAAGATTAGGTAGAATCACAGTTCAGTACATTTCAAAAACTTTGAAAACATTCTAAAACTATAAAATTATATTAACTCTATAAAAATAATGCTAATAACAATGTAATATTTAAAATATACTTAAATAAAATAACTTTTCAAAAACATAAGATTATAGCTGTTATGGTCCACTGTCCTCTCCTATCAGATTCCTTCTTCTGTTTTTCTTCATTTCCACCCATCAGCTCCCAGATTCTCACTTCATCCCCCCTTTCCCCACCCACCCACCTTCCCCCTCACCTGGTCTCATCTGTCACCTGCCAGTCTGTACTCCTTCCCCAACCCCACCTTTTTATACTGGTTTCCTTCTCCTTCCTTTTCAGTCTTGATGAAGGGTCTCGGTCCAAAATTGTTGACTCTTTCCTCTCCTCCATAGATGCTGAGTTCCTCTAGTATTTTGTGTGTGTTGCTCAAGGTTCCCAGCATCTGCAGAATCTTTGGTGTCAAAGTAAACACCTTCTTGTTCACACAGGGCCTCAAACACCCCCACTAGTGTCTGGGGTGGCACAAACTATGTTAGAACTACTTTTGTTGAATGGATTAACCTTAACCTCATATGGTAACATACATAAAACACACACAAAATACTGGAGGAACTTCTGCCAGCCAGGCAGCATCTATGGAAAAGAGTACAATTGACATTGAGGACCGAGACCCTTCATCAGAACCTGATGCTGCCTGACCTGCTGAGCTCCTCCAGCATTTTGTGTGTGTTGATTGGATTTCCAGCATCTGCAGATCTTCTCTTATATGTGACAGTAAATGGCCTCATTGAGTATACTCAATGGCCTCTCTATTAGGTACAGCAGTCGAACCTGACGTATTTTTCTGCTGTAGCCCATCTACTTCAAAGTTCGACATGATCTGCATTCAGAGATGCTCTTCTGCACACCACTGTTATAACAGGTGGTTATTTGAGTTACTGTCGCCTTCCTGTCAACTTGAACCAGTCTGGCCATTCTCCTCTGATCTCTCTCATTAACAAGGCATTTTTGCCCACAGAACTGCTGCTCACTGGATGGTTTTGCTTCTCACACCATTCTCTGCAAACTTCAGAATCCCAGGCGATCAGCAGTTTATGAGACATTCAAACTACCCCCTGACACCAATAATCATTTCATAGTCAAAGTCACTTATATTACATTTCTTCCCTATTCTGATGTTTGGTCTGAATGACAACTGAACCTCTTGACCATGTCTGCATGCTTTTATGCACTGAGTTGTTGATATTTGCATTAACATAAAGGTGTACCTAATAAAGTGGCCACTGAGTGTGTTTTTTTTATCTCCCTTTTGAGAATCCGCTGTGATTTTCCACCACTTTTTGTTTATTTGAAATTTGTTTTCATCCTGTCCTGGCAATAACAGATGGAAGTGAAGAGCTGAAATGATGAGCTTCTGACCTTACCCTGAAGAAGGAGGTGTGTGCTTTTCTCAGTCTGTAGGTTGTGGGCTGTAGAGAGCAGGCTGATGGAACAGAGACATTGTGTCACACAGACTAATCTGAAACTGTGGTGTCAGCAGATGAAACCAACATTTTTCCACCTGAACCATGGAAGGAAGGAGAGTTTACAGTCAGCCACTGGCATGACAGCTCAGGTTATTAAAACAAAATGCAAAAAATTCCATAGGGAGCATCTATGGAAGAAAGTACAGTCAGTGTGTGTTGCTTGGATTTCCAGCATCTGCAGATTTTCTCTTGTTTGTGGTTTATTTATTCATTTTATTTAGAGATTAGTACAAATCAGGCCCCTCTGGCCCAATGAGCCAAACTGCCTAGCCCTAGCCTAATCACAGGAAAACTCTAACCTCAAACCTCTGCTGCCTTGTGGCTATACCCACTCACAATGTAATCTCTGGGAGTAAACCCTAAGGAATAGTCCATAGCTGAAGTACCTAAGACAGTCCTACATTGAGATCAACACTGACCGGCAACTCCTGCAACACTGCTGGTGCCAGCTGTATCAGTCCGAGCCGTTCAGCTGCATGGAGAGGGGGAGCCTGCTGCACGGACACCAGATTGCTCTCCATATCGCACTGCCATGGTTTTAGAATCATGTATAACTATATATAACCAAATAATAATTACAGCACGGAAACAGGCCATCTCAGCCCTTCTAGTTCGTGCCAAACGCTTACTCTCACCTAGTCCCACCGATCTGCACTCAGCCCATAAACCTCCATTCCTTTCCTGTCCATATACCTATCCAATTTTTCTTTTTAAATGACAACATTGAACCTGCCTCTACCACTTCTACTGGAAGCTCGTTCCACACAGCTACCACTCTCTGAGTAAAGAAGTTTCCCCTCGTGTTACCCCTAAACTTTTATCCCTTAACTCTCAACTCATATCCTCGTTTGAATCTCCCCTACTCTCAATGGAAAAAGCCTATCCACGTCAACTCTATCTATCCCCCTCATAATTTTAAATACCTCTATTAAGTCCCCCCTCAACCTTCTACACTCCAAAGAATAAAGATCTAACTTGTTCAACCTTTCTCTGTAACTTAGGTGCTGAAACCCAGGTAACATTCTAGTAAATCCCCTCTGTACTCTCTCTATTTTGTTGACATCTTTCCTATAATTCGGTGACCAGAACTGTACACAATACTCCAAATTTGGCCTCACCAATACTTGGTACAATTTTAACATTACATCCCAACTCCTATACTCAATGCTCTGATTTATAAAGGCCAGCATACCAAAAGCTTTCTTCACCACCCTATCCACATGAGATTCCACCTTCAGGGAACTATGCACCATTATTCCTAGATCACTCTGTTCTACTGTATTCTTCAATGCCCTACCATTTACCATGTATGTCCTATTTTGATTAGAGCTACCAAAATGTAGCACCTCACACTTATCAGCATTAAACTCCATCTGCCATCTTTCAGCCCACTCTTCTAACTGGCCTAAATCTCTTTGCAAACTTTGAAAACCTACTTCATTATCCACAACACCACCTATCTTAGTATCATCTGCATACTTACTAATCCAATTTACCGCCCCATCATCCAAATCATTAATGTATATGACAAACAACATTGGACCCAATACAGATCCCTGAGGCACACCACTAGACACCAGCCTCCAACCTGACAAACAGTTACCCACCACTACTCTCTGACATCTCCCATCCAGCCACTGTTGAATCCATTTTACTACTACTAAATATTAATACCTCATAATTAGGACACAATATCTATGGTTGACCCCGACCATCAGAAGGCCTCATGATCGCAGGATTGGGTTATATCAGCTGCCCAGAGAGGAGTAGCACATCTGGTGAAGGGGCTTGTCATGTCCATTCCGGGGCAGCTCACTCACCTTTGGGCCCCATCAGACACTCAGGTCTCACGTGGCTCCAACTGACAGTGGCTAACCTGGGTGAGTATAGCTAGCAGGTCTCATACCCTGGTGAGATAAGGACATGCCTGTACTAGCATGTGAAGTCAGCTCCAGCAGACCAGGTAGATGAGATCCATCCAGGAAGGTACTTCATGGAGAGCTTCATGACAAGGCACAGACAAGTCATGGTCATCCACTGCAACCGAGGAAGACTCCAGTTTGTGATCACGACTCACACAATTGGACCCGGACTTCCAAGGTTGAGAGAGTGCAATGCCTTTTCCACTTCAAAAACTCTCCCGCACAGGTCTCTTGTCACTGTTGCACACAACGGACAACCAACAATCACAGGATAACTTAACATGACCAATCAACCTGCTGTGCTCTTTAGATTGTGCGAGGAAACCGGAGCACCTGGTGAAAACCCATGTGTATATGGGAAGAACATACAAACTTCTTACAGAGCACGCTGGAGCTGAACTCCAGATACCATCACACTGACTGGCATGTTCTCACAAAGACACGAGAGACTCTGCAGATGCTGAAAATCTGCGCGCACACACACACACACACACACACACACACAGTTCTTTGTGATTTTTATAAAGGACTTGGACAATCAAGTGGAAGGCTGGGTTAGTAAGTCTGCAGATGTCATGAAGGTCGGTGGAGCTGTGGATGGTGTAAAGTTGTCGTAGTTTATAACGGGACATCAACAGGATGCAGAGCTGGGCTGAGAAGTGGCAGATGGAAGTGAATCCAGAAAAGTGTGAAATGATTCACTTCGTAAGGTCAAATTTGAAGAAAAAATACATAGTTAATGGTAAGAATCTTAGGATTGTGGACAGACACAGAAATCTTGGAGTCCACGTCCATACATCCCTCTAAGTTGCAGTGCCAACTTCAAGAGCTGAGAGGTAATGTTGTGGCTCTATAAAACTCTGGCTAGACCACACTTGGAGTATTGTGTTCATTCTGGTCACCTCATTATAGGAATGGTGTGGAATCATTACAGATATTGTAATAGATATTGTGCAGAGGAGATTTAGAAGGATGCTGCCTGGATTACAGAACATGTCTTATGAGGACAGGTTGAGCGAAGGAGGAAGGAGAATCAGAGATGCCTCGACAGAGATGTACAAGAGGCATAGATCGAGTGGACAGCCTGAGAATTTTTCCCAGGGTGGAAATGGTATTACGGGGTGGGGGAGGGGCTGCATAATTTTAAGGTGAGTGGATGAAGTACACTGTGTAATAGTCTGATTTGTCTGAACACTATGGAAGGCAGGTTTTTCACTGCATCTCAGAATGTGTGACAATAATAAACCAATATTAATTCCAGCTCTTGAATGTGACCCTTCTTACGCAACAAGCAACCCAAGGATCTCATTAAAGGAAATCATACCCTTCCTCATTTCGATGCACCATTATACAGCAAGATAAAGGGTCACCACACTGACTGGTTTTAATGTGATGGGAGAATGTTTAACACCAAAGGATATTTCCCTTGAAATACAGAGCTATGTTGTTTGAGTTCTCATAGAATGTCTTCCAATAAAGTTAATTACAGAGACAGCAAAGCTGAGACTTTCTATCAGCAGCCAATCAAGCATGCTGATTTAATTGCAATTGAAAATATATCTGCAGAAATGTCTTCCTTCTAACACACTGTTTTTTTATAACATACTTCCTGAGGCTAATACTAAATCTGAGACATAAACAGGACACATCTGACCTCTATGCACCAGTTCCTACAACTTATGCACTTATTTTATGAACAATAACTCACTGTTCTCACTCTTCTTGCACAACATGCAATTTTTAATATGTATTTTGTATTGTAATTTATAGTATATTTTAAGTATTGCAGTGTACTGATGCCACAAAGCAGCAAATGACAGTGATAGTAAACCTGATTCTTATTAATGATTTAATACATTTAAATTTAACTATTAAAATTATTTTATTAATTTCACTTTACTGACTCTGTAGAATCAAAATCAGGTTTAATATCACCAGCATATAGTATGTCGTGAAATTTGTTGTTTCGTGGCAGCAGTACCTTGCAATGCAGAGTAATAAAAGCTAAGAATTACAGTAAATATATATGTAAATGGAAGATAAATTAAATAGTAATGCAAAAAGAGGGGAAAAAAGTAGTGAGGTAGCGTCCATGGGTTCAATATCCATTCAGAAAGCGGGTGGCACAGGGGAAGAAACTGCTTCTGAATAGCTAAGTGTGTGCCTTCAGACCCCTGTACTTCCTCCTTGATGGTAGCAATGAGAAGAGGGCATGTCCTGGCTGATGGTAATCCTTAATACTGGATTCTGCCTTTTCAAGGCATCACCTTTTGAAGATGTCCTGGATGCTGGGGAGTCTAGTGCCCATGGTGGAGATGGTTGAGTTGTCTCTGTATGCAATGCCATCTCCCTTAAAACTTTATCATGGAGCTGTGATGTCCTAGAGACCCTTCAGCCCATTGAGTCTGAGACACCTTAATACCACAGGGCTTTTTATTCGTGGTTCTTCCTAATTACACACTGCTGCTTGTTAATACCATCCATAAGTAAAGTGGTTTTTAGGTGCACACCAATGAACCAGGTGGCAAGGTAGAGATACGTCTCCACAAAAGGAAGTGTAAGGCATTCACTCCTTCCCTCCGCTAGCCTGCAGGTCACCCTTGGGCAAGGTGTAGCACTTGTTTAGTCCGCCAGTTAGGGTCACATGAAGCCATGGGAGCTGGTGATGGATGGTCATATGAGCAGCTGGTACAGAAAGACTATAAGACATAGGAGCAGAATTAAGCCATTTGGCCCATCGAGTCTGCTCCACCATTTCATCATGGCTGATCCAATTTTCCTCTCACCCCAAACTCCTGCCTTCCACTTATATCCCTTCATGCCCTGACCAATGAAGAATCCAACGACCTCTGCCTTAAATATACATAAAGGCTTGGCCTCCAAAGCTGCCTGTGGCAAAGAATTCCACATATTCACTATTCATCTCCAATATAAAAAGATGGCCCTCTATTCTGTGGCTGTGTCCTATGTTCTTAGACTTTCCCATCATAGGAAACATCCTCTCCACATCTACTCTATCAACAATTAACTATCTAGTTAGTACAGACCCAGAGCTATCAAATGCTATCTTCATGTCAAGCCATTCAATCCTGGAATCATTTTTGTGAACCTCCTTTGAACCCTCTCCTGTTTCAGCACATCCTTTCTAAGATAAAGGGCCCAAAACTGCTCACAATACTGCAAGTGAGGTCTCACCAGCGTGTTATAAAGACTCAACATTGCATCCAAGCTTTTATATTCTAGTCCTCTTGAAATGAATGCCAACATTGTAGTAGCCTTCCTCACCACAGACTCGACATGCAAATTAACCTTTAGGGAATCATGCACAAGGACACACAAGTCCTTTTGTGCCTCTGATTTTTGTATTTTCTCACCATTCAGAGAATAGTCAACCCTTTCACTTCTTCTACCAAAGTGCATGACCATACACTTCCCAACAATGTATTCCATCTGCCCCTTATTTGCTCTTCTCCCAATTTGTCTAAGTCCTTCTGTAGCCTCTCTACATCCTCAAAACTACCTACTCCTCTACCTATCTTCATATCATCTGCAAACTTTGCAACAAAGCCAGCCAAATCATTGACATATAACATAAAAAGAATCGGTCCCAATACAGACACCTGTGGAACATCACTAGTCACTGGCAGCCAGCCAGAAAAGGCTCCCTTTATTCCCACTCTTTGCTTCCTGCCGATCAGCCACTGCTTTATCCATGCTAGAATCTTTCCTGTAATACCATGGTCTCATAGCTTAAGCAGCATCACATGTGGCACCTTGTCAAAGGCCTTCTGAAAATCAACCAATTCTCCTTTTTCCATCCTGCTTGTTATTTTTTCAAAGAATTCCAACAGATTTGTCAGGCAAGATTTTCTCTTGAGGAAACTGCTGACTATGGCTTATTTTATCATGTGCCTCCAAGTACCCCAAGACCTCTTCCTTAACAATCGACTCCAACACCTTCCTAACCACTGGGGTCAAACTAACTGGCCTATAGTTTCCTTTCTTCTGCCAATGCCCCTTCTTGAAGAGTGGAGTGACATTTACAATTTTCCAGTCTTCCGGAATCATTCCAGAATCTAGTGATTCTTGTAAGATCATTACAAATGCCTCTCCAGTCACTTCAGCCACCTCTTTCAGAACCCTGCATGTACACCATGGTCCAGGTGACTTATCTACTTACAGATCTTTCAGTTTCCCAAGAACCTTCTCTCTAGGGATGATAACTTCACACACTTCATAACCACTGACACCTGAAACTTCCACCATACTGCTAGTGTCTTTCACAGTGAAGACTGATGCAAAATACTTATTTAGTTCAGAAGTCCTGGTTATGTAACCAATGATACCAGGCAATGTCTGAAGAGTACTGACAATGGCTGGAGTCACCTGTCTTGTAAAGATACTGCCCAAAGGAAGGCAATGGCAATGGCAAACCACTTCTGTAGAAAAATTTGTCAAGAACAACAATTTTATGAAAAGCAACACACACAAAAAGCTGGTGGAATGCAGCAGGCAGGCAGCATCTACAGGAAGAAGCACTGTCGACGTTTCGGGCTGAGATCCTGCAGATCTCCTCATGTTATGGAAAGACCATGATCACCCACTCATACAACACAGCACATAATGATGATGACTAGTAACACCCAGAGGTTCTGCACGCCAGCTCTGCTCAATGCCACACAGCCCCTACTGTGTCCAACATCCGGCATTGGATGTATAGAAATGGACTGCTGCACGGTAACATAGTGGTTTGTGTAATGTCAGACCAGGGTTCAATTCCCACCGCTGACTGTAAAGAATCTGTACATTCTCCCTGTGACTCTGTGGGTGATGAAATGAGAAGCTGGGAGGTGGTAGGTGGAAGAGGTAAAGGGGGCTGAAGAAGGTGGAATATATTAGGAGAGGACAGTGTACCAAGGAAGAAAGAAGAGGAAACAGAGGGAGATGCAGGGAAGTACTGGCAGGTGAGCAGAGGAGAGGGGGTGAGAGGGGAACCAGAATGAAGAATGGAAAATGAGGGAAGGAGAGAGAGGATAGAAATTGACAGAAGTTAGAGAATCAATGCTCATGCTGTCAAGTTGGAGGCTACCCAGATGGAATATGAGCTGTTGCTCCTCCAACCTGGAAGTAGCTTCATCTATGGCAGTAGAGGAGGCCATGGACTGATACAGTATGTCCAAATGGGAATGGGAAGAAAAACCTTGGCTTTATTTTATTTTAGCAATAGAGCATGAAGTAGGCCCCGTCGGTCCTTCAAGCCAGACCGCCCCAGCAACCCCACAACCCCGATTAACCCTAACCTAATCATGGGACAACTTACAGTAACTAACCTCCCCGGTACATCTTTAGACTGTGGGAGCACCTGGGGAAAACCCATGCATTCCTTGGGGAGGATGTAAAGAGGCTCTTTATAGAGTGGTGTCAGAATTTAACTCTGAAACACCCCAAGCTGTAACAGCATCATGCTAACCATTGTATTGTCCTACAGCTGCTGGTAGAGAGTCAAGGCTTAAGGTACATCTATTATCAAATTATGTATATAGTATACAACTCTAAGATTCGTCTTTTTCAGACAGCCACAAAACAAAAACCAAATCACGAAGTGATAAGGCTATCAAATCCCGCCCCCCCCCCCCCCATAAGAAACAACAAATTGCACAAATGGCAACAAGAAAGAATGGGCAAAAACATAGAATATAAAAACATAAAACTGAAAGAGAAGAACTTGGAGAAAGAGAAGAGAGCTCTCAAAAAAAATTAGTGAAATAGAAAACTTATGAATAAATAATGCAGCATTAATAAAGGATATGTATGCACGTCTGCTGCATTTCAAAAAGTGATTTATGAATGTGTCATACAGTAAAGATAATGGCCTGTGGTTACTGTATGTGGCTGACTGAATTGCCTATTTATTTGTCTAGATTAATAACAAAAATGTAAATTCAAATCATGAACTCAGGAGATTCTGCAGATGCTGGAACTCTTGGGAAACACACAAAATGCTGGAGGAACTCAGCAAGTCAGGCAACATCTACAGAGGGGCATAAACAGTCAACATTTCAGGGCAGGACTGGCAAGGAAAGGGGCAGAAGGGTCTTGGCCTGAAAGAGTGACTGTTCGTTTCTCTACATTGATGCTGTCTGACCTACTGAGTTCTTCCAGCATTTTGTGTATGTAATTGAAATCACTGCACAGGAGCTTGAAATTATTTCAATATTTAAAAAAATAATTTCCATTATAGTGTCTTCTCAGGAGGGGGGAGAAAAGCATTTTACTTCTATCCTCCCATCTAAGCTTGGCTTATGAATGACTTTAGACCCATAGGAATACCATCTGGCTTGACCAACAAGTGAAGAAACTCCATGGAACAAAGTCTGTCAAGAATTTGCAAAATTTGCAGAGTGAAATGGAACTTAAACTGCTAGACAGAGCAACATGAGCAAAACTGAATCAGTCAACAAAGAATCCTTTTGAATAATTTGCAGACGATTGATACTTAAACAAATTCTTAAAATATCAATCAAGTGATTTATGACCAAGATAATGCTCTGTAGATATTTTTAAACAAGGTTAACAATATCCAGTAGACTTTATTAATAATAAAATAAATGGCTCAAAAGGAGAAGAGGAAGATCACTGACAATTCTGCGTGGCATGGGAGGCACAGTAGTGTAGTGGTTAGCATAACACTTTACAGCATTAGCAACTCGGGTTCAAATCACCCCACTGTCTGTAAGGAGTCTGTACATTCTCCCTGTGATTGTGCGGGTTTCCTCTGGGTGCTCCTGTTCTCTCCCACATTCCAAAGATGTACAAGTTAAGGTAAACAAATTGTGGGTGTTCTATGTTGGCACCAGAAGCATGGTGATGCTAGCAGGCCAGCCTCAGAACACCTTTGACCTGCTGTTGATGCAAACGACACATTTCACTGAAAGTTGAATTTGTATTCCAACATTGTGGGCCGAAGGACCTGTACCTGTGCTGTACTGTTCTACGTTTTGAAGGACATGCGATAAATTAAGTCATTGAGTCACAGAACACTACAGCACTGAAACAGGTGCTTTGACCCATCTAGTCCATGCCGAACCATTTAAACGGCCTAGTCCCATCGACCTGCAGACCACAGCTCTCTATTCCCCTCCCATCCATGTACTTATCCGAACTTCTCCCTAGTCCCATCGACCCACACCCAGACCATAGACCCCATACCCCTCCCATCCACGTACCTATCCAAACTTCTCCCTGGTCCCATCAACCCACACCCGGACCATAGACCCCATACCCCTCCCATCCACGTACATCCAAACTTCTCCCTGGTCCCATCGACCCACACCCAGACCATAGACCCCATACCCCTCCCATCCACGTACATCCAAACTTCTCCCTGATCCCATCGACCCACACCCGGACCATAGACCCCATACCCCTCCCATCCATGTACCTATCCAAACTTCTCCCTGGTCCCATCGACCCACACCCGGACCATAGATCCCATACCCCTCCCATCCATGTACCTATCCAAACTTCTCCCTGGTCCCATCGACCCACACCCGGACCATAGACCCCATACCCCTCCCATCCATGTACCTATCCAAACTTCTCCCTGGTCCCATCAACCCACACCCGGACCATAGACCCCATACCCCTCCCATCCATGTACCTATCCAAACTTCTCCCTGGTCCCATCGACCCACACCCTGACCATAGACCCCATACCCCTCCCATCCATGTACCTATCCAAACTTCTCCCTAGTCCCATCGACCCACACCCAGACCATAGCCCACTATAACACTCTCATTCATGTACCTATCCAAACTACTTCCTTGTTTCATCAACCACACCATGCCCTCTGAGTGAAGTTTCCCCTCATGTTCCCCTTAAACATTTCACCTTTGACCCTTAACCCAAGACCTTTAGTTGTAGTCCCACCCAATCTCAGTGAAAAAACCCTACTTGCATTTGCCCTGTCAATATAATTTTGTATACTTCTATCAAATCTCCTCTCAATCTTCTACATTCCAACAAATAAAGTCCTAACCTATTCAATCTTTCCTTATAACTCTGGTCCTCCAGACCCGGCAACATCCTTGTAATTGTTTTCTGTACTTTTTCAACCTTACTTTCACACTATACTCCAAATTAGGCCTCACCATTGTCTTATACAATTTCAACATAACATCCCATTTCCTGTACACAGTACTTTGATTTATGAAAGCCAATGTGCCAAAAGCTCTCTTTATGATCCTTTCTACCTAATCTTTAAACTAATCTTTATAAGATAAAGACCTTTAAGATTAAGATCTTTATAAAATATCAATCAAGTGATTTATGGCAAGATAGCTTGATAGCTTTTTAAAATTAGGCCAACAATCCAGTGGGCTTCATTAATAATAAAAATGTGTCATTGCCAATCGAACATATCAGACTCCATTGGACAATAAAAGATAAAGACAAGAGATTCTGTAAATGCTGGAAATCCAGAGTAACACACACAAAATGCTGGAAGAACTCATCAGGTCAGATAGCATCTATGGAAATGAATAAACAGTCTTAGCTTCAGGCCTTGACCCTTCACCAGGGCTGGAAAGGAAGGGGGAACATGCAAGAATAACTATTAAATACCAGTGTGGAAGGAAAATGGAGCACTCGGAGAAAACCCACATAATCATGGGAATAACTTATAAACTCCACACAGCTTTTACTTATATTTAGAGATACAATGTGAAAGCACAGCCCAGCAACCCCGATTTAACTGTAACCTAATCACAGGACAATTTTCAATGATCAGTTAACCTACCTGGTATGTCTTTGGACTGTGGGATGAAACAGGATGATCCAGGGAAAACCCACGCATTCCGTACGGAGAATGTACAGAGACTCCTTACAGAGGACTCCGGGATTGGACTCCGAACTCCAATTACCAAAGCTGTAGTAGTGCTGTGCTAAACACTAAGCTACCTTAACACTCAGTTCCTCCCAGACAGCGGGGGCAATTGAACCCCAATCACTAGCCTTACTCTGGCTTCTTCCCCCTTCATTTCTAGTCCTGATGAAGAGCCTCAGCCCAAAACATTGACTTTTTATTCCTTTCCATACTGTAGATGCTGCCTGACCTGCTGAACTCCTCCAACATTTTGTGTACAGCAATAAAAGATGACTCCCAATCCTGAGAATGTTTGGAAACATTAAGAGAGAAGTACCTAGAGTGTAGAGCTAAATGGCTGCAAGAAAATGAATCTCAGGATAGTATATGATGATGTATACATAGTTTGATAATAAATTTACTTTGAACTTTGAGCAAATGATTCAATTTTCAGAAAATTGTAAGTTATCTCGGAGTTCAACAGATTAAATTGGTTAATGAACCTTTCAATCCAAGATTGACCAACTACAAAACTGTCCAGTGAGGTCCTCTCATTGGGAACTTTATTCTCAGGATGAATCTGAGGCAACACAGTGAACCAGTGCTGGTCCCCGGATGTACATGGGAAACAAAACATCTCAACCTGGTTGTAAAAACACAAAACGCTGGCAGAACTCAGCAGGCCAGACAGCATCTATGGGAGGAGGTAATGATGACGTTTCGGGCCGAAACCTTGTATTAGCCTCCCGGGAGCCACGGTAACGTAGCGGTTAGCACAACACTAATACGGCTCAGGGCGTTCTGGAGTTTGCAATTCAATTCCGGCACTGTCTGTTAGGAGTCTGTGCCTTCTCCCCGTGAAGCGCTATGGATTTCCCGAAGATGTACCGGTTAGTAGGTTAATTATTCATTGTAAATGGCCGTGTTGTTGTTCCTTTCGGCGTATTGGGCGGCATTTTTGCTGTTTCCGTTGCATCTTTGCATCTTTTTTTTAGGCCCAGTTGCTGGCTCGACGCTCAACCCAGCACGGATGGAAAACGTGCAAGGAGCCTGACGGATTCGAAGTCGAGTGTTGATGTAGGTGGTTTGCTGGGCGGTGCAGCTCACGGGAGAGCCTGTTCCGCGACCATTCCGTCTTTCTGCCGTCGTATCTCACTGCCTGGCAACTGTCCAAGAGACCCGACTCAAACCATGTACTGGTTTGGGTCAGTTTGTTAAGCAAAACGTCATGCCCTTAGGGATGTGTCAATCTTGAATCGGGTGGGTTTGGGTTTTTATCTTACAGCACGGCGATCTGTAGTGAAATTCTGGATCTCCCAGGAGGAAAAAGACACGGTGCCAGATGAAAACTTGCGCGTCCTAACCTCTGGACCCAGCAAAGGGCTTCACAGTAAATGAAACGTCTCCCAAGTGCAGTCACAATTACAACACTGAAAATGTTTAGCAGCCAATTTCCGCACAAGCTGCATTTTGATTAGTGACTGGAAAATTTTCTCAAAGGATTTACACAATCGGCCAATTCAGAAACATCAAGGAGAAGTATTAGAATTCAGATAACCATTTCAAGACCAAACTAACAGTAAATACAGCAAATACAAGCTCCCAAAAACAGAGAGAAAACCAGAGAGACGGAGTGTGTGTGTGAGAGAGAGAGGGACAGAAGCAGAGAGAAATTCAGAGGGGCGGGGGGGGGGGGGGGAATCAGAGAGACAGAGAAACAGAGATAGAAATAAAGAGTGAGACACGGAGGAGCGGCAGGGGATGCAGGGATGTTGCTGCGTGTGCCGGGCCTCGGCGACACAAAATGAGGAGCGTGGAAGCGAGCTGCAGGATTCAGCAGCAAAGGCAGACACACATACGTCTGGAGTGGTGCAGAGACACTGCAGTATAGGGTTCAGCACTGGCCGACCTCCGTTCAGTACCCAGCAACCCCACCTCACCCTGGTTTCCACATCTCAATAAAACTGCTTTCTCCTAACCAACTTCGAACCCTCCTCGTTGGTTTAACATTTAAATTTATTAAATGTTTATTTAGCAGGTGAGATTCTATCATCGCTCACCACCCCACACAATTTACATTTTACAGCTAGCCTGAGAACGAGCGAATGGATCGTCATCACCCCCTCCCTTCAGTGCTATAGATGACCCATGCAATGTACAGAAAGTCACTTACCGACTGTGCCGGAGCCCTGCTTGACGAGGTTACCTCTGGGAGGGAGGGCGAATCCCTCCTCCCCCAACCCATGGAGCCCAGGAGCTGCGTCTCGCCGTCCCTGCGTGCGCCACCGCGTCGGAGTGCTGCCCGAGGGTGGGGGTGGGAGAATAGGGGGGTGAGGGGGGATTAGGAGATTATGGGGGATGGAGGAATGAGGGGGAGGTGGGGGAAAGGTGGACGAAGGGGGATGGGGATAAAATGATGAGGTGGGATAGGAGAGAGGTGGATGGAGGGATGGGGATAGGGGTGAGGGGGAACAGGATATGGGGGTTGAGGGGGTGGGATGAAGGATAATAAGGGGGATATAGTGGTGATGAGGGGGATAGCGATAATGAGCAGATAGCAGTGGTGAGGGGGTAGGGGTGATGGAGGAGGGTAGGGGGAATGGGGGAGGATCGGGGGTTGTATGGGAATGGGGGATGGGATGATAGGGGAGGTTAGTGGGGGTGAGGGGTGGTTAGAGGGGATGAAGGGGTATGGGGGGATAGGGAAAATGGGGGTTGAGATGTATGGGGAAGAGCATTGAGGGGGTATAAGGGGGATCAGGGAGGGGGGATGGGATTTTGGGGATGAGGAGGAGGAGGAGGGATGGGGAGGGGAGAATGAAGGGCAGGGTGATATAAGGGTGATGATGAGGGGGAGGATGAGGGTTGGGGAGGATGGTGGGATGGGAAGAATGGGGGAACAAGTAATGAGGAGGAGGAGGAGGGGGGATTGAGGGGTAGGATGGATTTACCCTTGTGAACCTCGTCTGGACCCTCCCCAATGCTAGCACATCTTTTCCAAGATAAGGAGCCCAAAATTGTTCACAATACTGAAGCTGAGGCCTCACCAGTGCCATATAAAGCCTCAGCATCACATCCCTGCTGCATTATTATCCAATACATTAAGACACTGAAACAATAGCAATGCAGAATAATGTATTACAGTGATGAGAATACAGTGCAGGTAGCCAATAAGATGCAAAGGTGCAGCCACTATTTACATATTTGAAGAGGCGTCTCCTCATCTTATTGTTGCAATTTGTGAGTGAGGGAGATGTGTCCCTGCTAGCTTTATTCCAGCGCTGGGCCAAACTGGAGGTGAGTAGATGAATACTTTGCCTGAGCTGACAGCCTGTCAATCTTCTGGGATACATTTGTGTCTGGATATCCCTGGGGGAAAAAAGCACGAGATTTCCACAGGAGAACATTGGGCATTGTAGGGGATAAATTGGATCTTGGACTCTGAACCTGGATAGTTGTTTAGTAATTGTAGTTTGTAGTTACTTGCATCAGATAATAAGACATAGGAGCAGAATTAGACCATTCAGCCCATCAAGTCTGCTCTGCCATTTCATCTTGGCTGATCCCTGAACCCATACAACCCCACACACTGCCTTCTTGCCATATCCTTTGATGCCCTGACCAATCAGGAAACTATCAACATCTGCCTTTAATATATCCGTGGACTTGGCCTCCACCGCAGTCTGTGGCAGAGCACTCCACAAATTCACTACTTGCTGGCTACAAAATTCCTCCTTACCTCCATTCTAAAAGGTCGCCCTGAATTTTGAGGCTCTGCTCTTTAGTTCTGGATACCCCTATCATAGGAAACATCCTCTCCACATCCACCCGATCTAGTCCTTTCAACATTCAGTAGGTTTCAATGAGATCCCCCCCCCCCCCCCCACCGCATTCTTCTAAATTCCAGTGAGTACAGGCCCAAAGCTGCCAAACGATCCTAATATGTTAACCCCTTCATTCCTGGAATCATCCTCATAAACCTCCTCTGGACTCTCTCCAATGACAACACATCCTTTCTGAAATAAAGGGCCCCAAACTGTTGGCAATACTTCAAGTGTGACCTGACTAGTGTCTTATAAAGCCTCAGCATTGATCTCCTTATGTTCTATTCCCTTGAAGTAAATGCCAACATTGCATTTGCCTTTTTTACCACAGACTTGACCTGTAAATCAACCTTCTGGGAGTCTTGCACAAGGACTCCCAAGTCCCCCTGCACCTCTGATGTTTGAATCTTCTCCCCATTTAGATAACAGTCTGCACTATTGTTCCTTTTACCAAAATGCATTATCATATATTTCCCAACACTGGCTATCTCCCACTTTCCTGACCATTCCTCCAATTTGTCTGAGTCCTGCTGCAATCGCATTGTTTCCTCAGCACTACCAACCCCTACACATATGTTCATATCATCCACAAAGCCATCAATTTCATTATCCAAATCATTGACAATGTGAAAAGTAATGATCCTAATACTGACCCCTGGCGAAACACCACTAGTCACTGGCAGCCAACCAGAAAAGGCCCTTTTTATTTCCACTGCCTCATGCTTCTCAGCCATTCCTCTATCCATGCTAGTATCTTTCTTGTAATGCCATAGGATTTTATCTTGTTAAGCAGCCTCTTGTGTGGCACCTTATCAAATGCCTTCTTAAAATCCAAGTAAATGACATCCACTGCCTCTCCTTTGTCAATCTGCTTGTTACTTCCTCGAAGAACTCTTAACAGATTTGTCAGGCAAGATTTCCCTTCACAGAAACCATACCGGCTTTGACTTATTTTATCATTAGTCTCCCAGTATCTGGAAACTTTATCCTTAATTAACAGACTCCCACACTTTCCCAGACACTGAGGTTAGACTAACTGGCCTATAATTTCCTGTCTTTTGCTTTCATCCCTTCTTAAAGAGTGGAGTGACATTTGCAATCTTCCAGTCCTCCAGGATCATGCCAGAAAGATCATCACCAATGCATCCACCATCTCTTCAGCAAGCTCTCTCAGGACACTGGGATGTACTCCACCTGGTCCAAGTGACTTATCCACCTTAAGACCTTTCAGTTTGCCTAGCACTTTTTCCTTTTTAATAGCAATGGCACTCACTCCTGCGTCCTGATACTCACGGACCTCTGGCATACAGCTAGAGTCTTCTGCAGTGAAGACTGATGCAAGGTACCCATTAAGTTCATCTGCCATTTCTTTTTCCCCACATTACCACCTCACTACTATCATTTTCCAGTGGTCCAATATCAACTCTCACCTCCCTTTTATTCTTTATATAACTAAAAAACGACCGCTTTATATTATTGGCTAGTTTGCCCTCATACTTCTTCTTTTACTTTCTTATAGTTTTTTTAGTTGTCTTTTGTTGGATTTTAAAAGCTTCCCCAATCATCCAACTTCCCACTCACTTTTGCTACCTTACATGCCCTTTCCTTGACTTTTTACAGTCCTTAACTTTCTTTGACAACTACAGTTGCCTACCCCTGCCATTTGAGAACTTCTTCCTCTGTGCAACATATCTATCCTCTGCCTTGTGAACTACTCCCAGAAACTTCAGCCACCTCTACTCTGTCATCATCCCCGCCAGTATGCTCTTCCAATCCACCTGGGTAAACTCCTCTCTCATGCCTCTGTAATTCCTTTTATTCCATTGTGATACTGATACATGTGAGTTATGCTTCTCCCACTCAAAATGCAGTATGATTTCAATCATACTACGATCACTGCCTCCTAAGGGTCCCTTTACATTAAGCTCCCTAATAACATTTAGGTTATTGCATAACACCTATTACAATTGTGACATTGCCCTTATTACATACCTTTTCTTTGCAATCTTAACCCCACATTTTGGCTACTATTTAGAAACATAGAAAATAGGTGCAGGAGTAGGCCATTCAGCCCTTCGAGCCAGCACCGCCATTCAGTATGATCATGACTGATCATCTAACTCACTACCCTGTACCTGCTTTCTCTCCATATCCCCTGATCCCCTTAGCCACAAGGGCCATATCTAACTTCCTCTTAAATATAGCCAATGAACCGGCCTCAACTGTTTCCTGTGGCAGAGAATTCCACAGATTCACCACTCTCTGTGTGAAGAAGTTTTTCCTCATCTCGGTCCTAAAAGGCTTCCCCTTTAGCCTTAAACTATGACCCTTCGTTCTGGACTTCCCCAACATCGGAAACAATCTTCCTGCATCTAGCCTGTCCAATCCCTTTAGAATTTTATACGTTTCAATAAGATGCCCCTCAATCTTCTAAATTCCAGTGAGTATAAGCCTAGTCGATCCAGTCTTTCTTCATATGAAAGTCCTGCCATCCCAGGAATCAATGTGGTGAACCTTCTCTGTACTCCCTCTAAGGCAAGAATGTCTTTCCTCAGATTAGGGGACCAAAACTGCACACAATATTCTAGGTGCGGTCTCACTAAGGCCTTGTACAACTGCAGTAGAACCTCCCTGCTCCTGTACTCAAATCCTTTTGCTATGAATGCCAACATACCATTTGCCTTTTTCACCGCCTGCTGTACCTGCATGCCCACCTTCAATGACTGGTGTACAATGACACCCAGGTCTCGTTGCATCTCCCCTTTTCCTAATCGGCCACCGTTCAGATAATAATCTGTTTTCCTGTTCTTGCAACCAAAGTGGATAACCTCACATTTATCCACATTAAATTGCATCTGCCATGAATTTGCCCACTCACCTAACCTATCCAAGTCACCCTGCATCCTCTTAGCATCCTCCTCACAGCTAACATCGCCACCCAGCTTCGTGTCATCCGCAAACTTGGAGATGCTGCATTTAATTCCCTCATCTAAATCATTAATATATATTGTAAACAACTGGGGTCCCAGCACTGAGCCTTGCAGTACCCCACTAGTCACTGCCTGCCATTCTGAAAAGGTCCTGTTTACTCCCACTCTTTGCTTCCTGTCTGCCAACCAATTCTCTATCCACATCAATACCATACCCCCAATACTGTGTGCTTTAAGTTTGCACACTAATCTCCTGTGTGGGACCTTGTCAAAAGCCTTTTGAAAATCTAAATATACCACATCTACTGGCTCTCCCCTATCCACTCTACTAGTTACATCTTCAAAAAATTCTATAAGATTCGTCAGACATGATTTTCCTTTCACAAATCCATGCTGACTTTGTCCGATGATTTCACCTCTTTCCAAATGTGCTGTTACCACATCCTTGATAACCGACTGTAGCATTTTCCCCACCACCGTGTCAGACTAACCGGTCTATAATTCCCCGGTTTCTCTCTCCCTCCTTTTTTAAAAAGTGGGGTTACATTAGCTCTCCAATCCTCAGGAATTAATCCAGAATCTAAGGGGTTTTGAAAAATTATCACTAATGCATCCGCTATTTCTTGGACTACTTCCTTAAGCACTCTAGGATGCAGACCATCTGGCCCTGGGGATTTATCTGCCTTTAATCCCTTCAATTTACCTAACACCACTTCCTTACTAACATGTATTTCCCTCAGTTCCTCCATCTCACTAGACCCTCGGTCCCTTACTATTTCCGGAAGATTATTTATGTCCTCCTTAGTGAAGACAGAACCAAAGTAGTTATTCAATTGGTCTGCCATGTCTTTGTTCCCTATGATCAATTCACCTGTTTCTGACTGTAAAGGACCTACATTTGTCTTGACCAATCTTTTTCTTTTCACGTATCTATAAAAGCTTTTACAGTCAGTTTTTATGTTCCCTGCCAGCTTTCTCTCATAATCTTTTTTCCCTTTCCTAATTAAGCCCTTTGTCCTCCTCTGCTGGTCTCTGAATTTCTCCCAGTCCTCAGGTGTGCCACTTCTTTTTGCTAATTTATATGTTTCTTCTTTGGACTTGATACTATCCTTAATTTCCCTTGCCAGCCACGGGTGCACTACCTTCCCTGGTTTATTCTTTTGCCAAACTGGGATGAACAATCTTGCCATTGCATATCCACCGTCAACCCTTTAAGTATCATTTGCCGGTCTATCTTAGCTAATTCATGTCTCATACCTTCAAAGTTACCCTTTAAGTTCAGAACCTTTGTTTCTGAATTAGCCATGTCACTCTCCATCTTAATGAAGAATTCCACCATATTATGGTCACTCTTACCCAAGGAGCCTCGCACAACAAGATTGCTAACTAACCCTTCCTCATTGCTCAATACCCAATCTAGAATGGCCTGCTCTCTAGTTGGTTCCTCGACATGTTGGTTCAGAAAACCATCCCGCATACATTCCAAGAAATCCTCTTCCTTAGCACCCTTACCAATTTGGTTCACCCAATCTAATGTAGATTGAAGTCTCCCATTATAACTACTGTTCCTTTATTGCACGCATTTCTAATTTCCTGTTTAATGCCATCCCCAACCTCACTACTACTGTTAGGTGGCCTGTACACAACTCCCACCAGCGTTTTCTGCCCCTTAGTGTTATGCAGCTCTACCCATATCGATTCCACATCCTCCAGGCTAATGTCTTTCCTTTCTATTGCGTTAATCTCCTCTCTAACCAGCAATGCTGCCCCACCTCCTTTTCTTTCCTGTCTATCCCTCCTGAATATTGAATATCCCTGAATGTTGAGCTCCCATCCTTGGTCACCATGGAGCCATGTCTCTGTGATCCCAACTATATCATATTCATTAATAACTATCTGCACATTCAATTCATCCATCTTGTTACGAATGCTCCTCGCTTGACACACAAAGCCTTCATGCTTGTTTTTACAACACTTTTAGCCCTTATACAATTATGTTGAAAAATGGCCCTTTTTGCTTTTTGCCCTGGATTTGCCTGCCTGCCACTTTTACTTTTCACCTTACTACTTTTTGCTTCTACCCTCATTTTACACCCCTCTGTCTCTCTGCACTTGTTCCCATCCCCCTGCCACATTAGTTTAAAGCCTCCTGAACAGCAGTAGCAAATGCTCCCCCTAGGACATTGGTTCCAGTCCAGCCCAGGTGCAGACCATCCTGTTTATACCGGTCCCACCTCCCCCAGAACTGGTTCCAATGCCCCAGAAATCTGAATCCCTCCCCCTTGCACCATTTTTCAAGCCACGTATTCATCTGAAATATCCTCCTATTTCTACTCTGACTAGCACGTGGCACTAGTAGTAATCCAGAGATTATTACCTTTGTGGTCCTACTTTTTAGTTTATCTCCTAACTCCCTAAATTCACCTTGTAGGACCTCATCCTGTTTTTTACCTATATCGTTGGTACCTATGTGCACCACGACCACTGGCTGTTCACCCTCCCATTCCAGAATGTCCTGCAGCCACTCAGAGACATCCTTGACCCTTGAATCAGGGAGGCAACATACCATCCTGGAGTCTCGTTTGCGGCCGCAGAAACACCTATCTATTCCCCTTACAATCGAATCCCCTATCACTATAGCTGTCCCACTCCTTTTCCTTCCCTCCTGTGCCGCAGAGCCACCCATGGTGCAATGAACTCGGCTGCTGCTGCCTTCCCCTGATGAGACATCTCCCCAACAGTATCCAAAACAGTATATCTGTTTAGGAGGGAGATGACCTCAGGGGACTCCTGCACTACCTGCCTACTGCTACGCTGTCTAGTTGCCACCCCTTCCCTTTCTGCCTGTGTAGCCTTTACCTGCGGTGTGGCCAACTCACTGAACGTGTTATTCACGACTTACTCAGCATCGCGGATGCTCCGGTATGAATCCAATTGCAGCTCCAGACGCTCAATGCGGTCTGCCAGAAGCTGCAGCTGGACACACTTCCTGCACACATAGTCATCAGGGACACTGGAAGTATCCCTGATTTCCCACATGCTGCAGGATGAACAAACCACGGGGCCGATCTCAGCTGCCATGACCTACCCAATACTTGTCTCAACTTTTGAAACTTTCTCCTTTGAAAGGAACTTACCCAGCCTTACCTCACTTGGAGTGAAGTTCGTCCTCAGCCTCTCGAGTCAAAGCCTAAAATCTCCACTCCTTCACTGGCCGCTTTCCACAGGCCGCTCTGCTTGAGGTACCCCTCTATTTATTTGTTTGAGCTTTTCAAACTGCTTGGTCACCTGACCTCGATTGCCCAAACAGCTGCTTTCTGCTGAGTCTGAGCTATTCAAATCTTGATTGTCTAATCAACGGCTTTAATCAATTTGTAGGCCTATATATGATTCCCATAAGATTTTTTTATCCTTGCTGTTTCTTAACTCCACCTACAAAGATTCAACATTCTCTGATCCTATGTCACCTCTTTCTAAAGATGTAATTCCATCTCTTACCAACAGAGCCACACCACCGCCTATGCCTTCCTGCCTGTCCTTTCGATACAAAGTATATCCTTTGATGTTAAGCTCCCAACTATGACCTTCTTTCAGCCATGACTCAGTGAAGCCCACAATGTCACACCAACCAATCTCTAATTGCGCCACAAGTTCGTCTACCATATTCTGAATGCTATGCACATTTAAATACACCAACTTCAGTCCTGCATTCTTCACCCTTGTGAATTTTGCCTCCATGGTACAACTTAACTCTTTGCTCTGTCTGCATTTGTACCCAGTCATTGGCTTGTCCTTCCTTACATTCATGTTACACCCATCGTCTACTTGTAAACCGGCTGGCTCATCCTTGGCTCTATCGTACTGGTTCCCATCCCCCTGCCATATTAGTTTAAACCACTCCAAAGAGCTCTAGTAAACCTGCCCACAGGAATATTGGTCCCCCCTCGGTTTCAAGTGCAAACTGCCCCTTTTGTACAGGTCCTACCTGCCCCAGAAGAGGTTCCAATTATCCAGAAATCTGAATCCCTGCCCCTGCTCCAATTTTTCAGCCACCTCTCTCTATTCCTATCCTCACTGTTGCATGGCACAGGCAGCGATCTTGAGATTACTACCCTTTAGGTCCTGCTTCTCAACTTCCTTCCTAACTCCCTGTATTCTGTTTTAGGACCTTCTTCCTTTTTTAACCTATGTCATTGATACCAATGTGTACCACGACTTCTGGCTGCTCACCCTCTCTTTTCAGGATATAGTGGATGCATTCAGAAACATCACAGACCCTGGCACCTGGGAGACAAACTACCATCCATGTTTCTTTTTCGCATCCACAGGATCTCTTATGTGTTCCCTTAACTATAAAGTCCCTATTATTGCCGCCATCCTCTTCCGTTCCCTACCTTTGAACTACAGGGTCCGACTCAGTAGGCATGACTGCTGTTGCTTGTCCCAGGTAGATCCCCCCATCAATAGTACTCAAAATAGAAAATTGTTGGAGGGGATGGCCACAGGGATGATCTCCGCCTTCTGACGTTCTCCCTTCCCTCTCCTGACAGTCACCCATTTAACTGTCTGCTGTAGCCTTGGGGTGACTGCCTCCCTGTAGCTCCTGTCTATCACTTCCTCACTTTCCCTAATAAGCTGAAGGTCATCGAGCTGCAGCTCCAATTCCCTAACACGGAATCTAAGCAGCTGCATCTCAATGCACCTGCTGCAGATATAGTCATCAGGGAGGCTGGTAGTCTGGAAATCCCACATCTGACACCCAGAACAGAACACTGGCCCTATAGACATTTCTCAGGAGTTAATAAAGAGAAATAAGAAATAAGGAATGAACACCTACTTATCTTGCCTCCACCTGTTCTTGCCGAAGCCCTGTTGAACCAAGGCCTTACCACTCCCATAATGACTGCTCTGCTAGACAGTACCCCTCTTTTATGGAGATGGGGTTTTTAAAGCTGTTCGCCAGACTTGCACTTCTACTGTGTCTGTGCAGTACTCCAATCAAAGATTATAGTGTTATAGTATCGTTGTGCGTTAATAAGCTATTTTTTGTTAAAAACAGCTTATAAACTGATCATTTGGCGATTTTGACCGAGCAAACGGTCGAAACACCGATATTCTGCCGGAATTCAAATATAAACTCTTGTTTCTGCCTCTACTTGGGAGTCTGTTGCTCCTCCACACCTGGGTATAGTCATTGCTAGCACACACCGTGACAGTTAAAGTAAACCTGTGGAGTCAAAAATAAAAACTTTATTTTTTATTGAAGTTTCATGTTGCTGCATTTAAATAGGTTATTAAATTCCCATAATCTTGCAGCATAAGAACAAGGACAGTTCAGCTGGGTAACAGTGTCTTCCCCCAGACTGTGAGACTTGTGAACACCCTGATACTAATCAATATACATTATTTATAACAGTGCCACTAACAGGATACCAGTGTATATTTAACTATATGTTGTATATGCAATGTATGTCATTAGAGACATCTTTATCTGTTAATATCATTTAGATAGATAGATAGATAGATAGATAGATAGATAGATACTTTATTCATCCCCATGGGGAAATTCAACTTTTTTCCAATGTCCCATACACTTGTAGCAAAACTAATTACATACAATACTAACTCAGTAAAAAATATGATATGCATCTAAATCACTATCTCAAAAAGCATTAATAATAGCTTTTAAAAAGTTCTTAAGTCCTGGCGGTAGAATTGTAAAGCCTAATGGCATTGGGGAGTATTGACCTCTTCATCCTGTCTGAGGAGCATTGCATCGATAGTAACCTGTCGCTGAAACTGCTTCTCTGTCTCTGGATGGTGCTATGTAGAGGATGTTCAGAGTTTTCAGAATTTATGTTCTGTATGTAATATATGTACTGTGCTTTTGCACCTCGGTTCTTGAGGAACGTTGTTTTGTTTTAGATTTATGTATGTGTATGGTTGAATGATAATAAACTTGAACTTGAACTTAATATTGTTATCTTATTCTATTATTTTTCTTATTGTATTCTTTATCTTATTGTGTTTTTTTATGCTGCATTGGATCTGGAGTAACAGTTATTTCATTCTCCTTTACACTTGTGTACAGGAAATGATAATAAACAATATTCAATAATGTGGCCATAAAGAATTCAGGTTGAGAACAAAATGTGAAAAATGTTATTTTATGTTAATTTAGAGATACAACGAGGACAGGCCCTTCTGGTCCAGTGAGCCACATCACCCAGCAACCCACCTATTTAGCACTAGCCTAATCACTGGACAATTTACAATGATGAACTAATCTACTAATTGGTATGTCTTTGGATGGTGGGAGGAAACCGGAGCATCCAGAGGAAACCTGTACAATCACAGGGATAATATACAAGCTCCTTACAGAGAATGCTGGAATTTAAGTCCAAAACCCAATGCCCTGAGCTGTATAGCATCATGCTAACTGCTATGCTACCATGGCCATGATGACAGATCACAGAGGAGGTGATTCAGAATAAGTTAGAAAACATTTTTGCTCACTAGAGGCAGATGAGTAAACTCTCTTCCATCAAAAAGTGAGCACATACTGTACCTGTTAAAACATTACTTATGATCAACCATTTTAAATGACATTAATAGGCCTGCTAAGCAGCACATTAAGGGGCGTTAAGCCAAGGTAGGTTAATGGAGTTAGAATATATTATCAGCCATGATCTCACGTAATGTTAAACATGCTCAAGAGATTGAATTAACAATACACTCCATCATTTACAACTCAGCAATAGTAAGGAAGGGATAGAAGTTTGTTCAGGAATTCAAGGCTCTATAGTACAGTGTGGTGGGGTGGAGATACTTTTCTACCGAAGGAGGTGTAAAACACTCCTTCCCTCTGTTACCCTGAAGCTTACCTTTGGACAAGCTGTAGCACCTGTTTAGCCCTTGATCAGGGTCACGAGAAGCCATGGGAGCAGGTGGTGGATGGTTGTATGAGCAGTTGGTGCATATCACAAGTTCTGGTTATGCCACCACTGGCGTCAAGTAGACAATCTCTGAAGAGTATTGATAATGGCTGGGGTCACCTGTCTTGTAAAGATACTGCCCAGGAGAAGCCAATGGCTAACCACTTACGTAGGAAAATTTGCCAAGAACGATCATGGTTATAAACAATGATCACCTACAATATACAACATGTCACATAATGATGATAACAGTGAACCAACCACCTTCCTTAAGAAACTCTTAGGTGGGCACATGGATGATAGAAAAATGGAGGCCTATGTAGGAGGGAAGAGTTAGGTTGATCTTAAAATAGATTAAAACATTGTGGGCTGAAGGGTCTATATTGTGCTATGATGGTCTATGTTCCTGGGCCTTGGAATGAAAGTTCTCCCACAGCACATAGCAATTTTTCTTCCAATTGGTTATTTAATTTCCGAGTCAATATCATGGGTAAGGATTTGTAATCAGCTCTGAGCCAACTAAATAAAAAGTGTTTAGATGTTATTACTAATGCACTTAGGAAAGAACATGCTAACATTGGGAAGGCATACCCTTATTAGAGTGCCAACAGATGGAGGCGTAGTTAGTGGAAGAAGCAGCTCTATTGCTATTCTTTATAAGAAACAACAGAAAAGTGGGAAACACTCAGCAAGTCATGAAACACCTATGGAGAGAGAAGCAATTACCCTTTCAGGGCAATGATTTTCAGCAGATAATTGATAGGGATTGGCAATAATTCAAAATCATGCAATAAATTGCAATTGCATTGGCTGTTCTATGTGTAGCCCACTGAGATTGCCACTCACGTTCGTCTAGAGGAACCAGCTCTCGGCCCCGTCAAACAGGGCATTCAAGTTTGGGTGGATGTTGTGTAATGTACCCCAGTACAAACTCACAATGCCAAATATCAGGCAGTACACAATAGGCAATTAAATAGCAACACGAGTGAATCTGCAGATGCTGGAAATAAATAAAAAACAAAAATGCTGGCAGAACTCAGCAGGCCAGACAGCATCTATGGGAGGAGGTAATAACGACGTTTCGGGCCGAAACCCTTCATCAGGAGTGAAGTAACATGGGATGGTCGAGGGGGGATAAGAAGAGGGGGGAGGGATAAAGTAGAGAGCTGGGAAGTGATAGGCTGGAGGGAAATGGGCTAGGGGGAAGGTGGAGAATTATGGGAAATAAAAGAGAAAGAAAGGTAGGGCTGGGGGAGAGATTATAGTGAGGGGGGAAAAGAGAGAGAAAGAGAACCAGACCAAAATAATAGATAGGGATGGGGGTAAGGGTGAGGGGCAGGGGTATCAACGGAGGTCATCCCCCGCCAGCCCACCAGGGATAGGGTCCCCCTGGTCCTCACCTATCACCCTACCAGCCTACAGATCCAACGCATAATCCTCTGTAACTTCCGCCACCTCCTACATGATCCCACCACCAACCGCATCTTCCCCCCCCCCCCCCCACTCTCGGCTTTCCGCAGAGATCGCTCCCTGCGCGACTCTCTTGTCCATTCATCCCCCCCATCCCTCCCCACGGACCTCCCTCCGGGCACTCATCCCTGCAAACAAAAGAAGTGCTACACCTGCCCCCACACTTCTTCCCTCACCACCATCCCAGGCCCCAGACAGTCCTTTCAGGTGAGGCACCACTTCACCTGCGAGTCAACTGGGGTGATATACTGTATCTGGTGCTCCCGATGTGGCCATTTATACATTGGGGAGACCCGCCGCAGACTGGGAGACCGTTTCGCCGAACACCGGTGCTCGGTCCTCCAGCACTGGCGGGATCTCCCTGTGGCCACACACTTCAATTCCACAGACCACTCCCACTCCGACATGTCTGTCCATAGCCTCCTCTACCGTCAAGATGAGGCCACACGCAGGTCGATGGAGCAATAACTTATCTCCCGCCTAGGTAGCCTCCTTCCTGCCGGCATGAACAACCAACTCACTGACCTCCATTGATACCCCTGCCCCCCACCCTTACCCCCATCCCTATCTATTATTTTAGTCGGTTCTCTTTCTCTCTCTTTTCCCCCCTCACTATAAACTCTCCCCCCAGCCCGACCTTTCTTTCTCTTTTATTTCCCATAATTCTCCACCTTCCCCCTAGCCCATTTCCCTCCAGCCTATCACTTCCCAGCTCTCTACTTTATCCCTCCCCCCACTTCTTATTCCCCCTCGACCATCCCATGTTACTTCACTCCTGATAAAGGGTTTTGGCCCGAAACGTCGTTATTACTTCCTCCCATAGATGCTGTCTGGCCTGCTGAGTTCTGCCAGCATTTTGTGTTTTTTATTTAAGCAATTAAATAGTTTATAACTCTTACTTTGCTATGTGGTTAGTAGAGAAACAAAATATAAAAGAAGGCGCCACTTTATTAAATAGTTTGTGCACAACAATCGTTGGAGCTCACGCCTCTGGTATTCCTCCATAACTTACCTCTGCCGATATGTCGCCAACCTCCAGACCCTTGAATTCCCGTATTCGCCGTCCGGTGATCACTGAGCGCCCTCCGCACTCGTCCTTCCTCATCACTTGCCTCGACCAAAAACCCACGAAAAACTCCGGCTCCCAGACATACAAGAAAGAATAACATTTCTCCTATTGGTTAGCTATCTGTTATCTGTAATTATAACCCAAACATTGCTGCTACAGGGAAACTCTTACCTCAGCAGTTAACATTACAGAGAAGCCATTACATTAGCCGTAGCAGTTAACGTTACACAGAAGCCATTTCATTAGCAGTTAACATTACTGAGAACACTATATATGCAACAACATTAAGAAAAGCAGAAGACTATTTGAGCCCTTACATCTACTCTGCTACTCATTGAAAAACACAACTTGTGTCTTACCTCATCATTTCTGTTTAAAATGTAATTTGTAAAGGTTTATAGTCAGGGAGACACTACAAGTTTATCACCACCAGGACTACATGCCACCTCATAGAACATAGAATAATACAGCACATTATAGGCCCTTCGGCCCACAATGTTGTGCCAACTCTCAAACCCTGCCTCCCATATAACCCCCCACCTTAAATTCCCCCATATACCTGTCTAGTAGTCTCTTAAATTTCACTAGTGTATCTGCCTCCACCACTGACTCAGGCAGTGTATTCCACACACCAACCACTCTTTGAATGAAAAACCTTCCTCTAATATCCCCCTTGAACTTCCCTCCCCTTACCTTAAAGCCATGTCCTTTTGTACTGAGCAGTGGTGCCCTGGGGAAGAGGCGCTGGCTGTCCACTCTGTCTATTCCTCTTAATATCTTGTACACTTCTATCATGTCTCCTCTTATCCTCCTTCTCACCAAAGAGTAAAGCCCTAGCTCCCTTAATCTCTGATCATAATCCATACTCTCCAAACCAGGCAGCATCTTGGTAAATCTCCTCTGTACCCTTTCCAATGCTTCCACATCCTTCCTATAGTGAGGTGACCATAACTGGACACAGTACTCCAAGTGTGGCCTAACTAGAGTTTTATAGAGCTGCATCATTACATCGCGTCTCTTAAACTCTATCCCTCGACTTATGAAAGCTAACACCCCATAAGCTTTCTTAACTGCCCTATCTACCTGTGAGGCAACTTTCAGGGATCTGTGGACATGTACCCCCAGATCCCTCTGCTCCTCCACACTACCAAGTATCCTGCCATTTACTTTGTACTCTGCCTTGGAGTTTGTCCTTCCAAAGTGTACCACCTCACACTTCTCCGGGTTGAACTCCATCTACCACTTCTCAGCCCACTTCTGCATCCTATCAATGTCTCTCTGCAATCTTCGACAATCCTCTACACTATCTACAACACCATCAACCTTTGTGTCGTCTGCAAACTTGCCAACCCACCCTTCTACCCCCACATCCAGGTCGTTAATAAAAATCACAAAAAGTAGAGGTCCCAGAACAGATCCTTGTGGGACACCACTAGTCACAACCCTCCAATCTGAATGTACTCCCTCCATCACGACCCTCTGCCTTCTGCAGGCAAGCCAATTCTGAATCCACCTGGCCAAACTTCCCTGGATCCCATGCCTTCTGAATTTCTGAATAAGCCTACCATGTGGAACCTTGTCAAATGCCTTACTAAAATCCATGTAGGTCACATCCACTGCACTACCCTCATCTATATGCCTGGTCACCTCCTCAAAGAACTCTATCAGGCTTGTTAGGCACGATCTGCCCTTCACAAAGCCATGCTGACTGTCCCTGGTCAGACTATGATTCTCTAAATGCCCATAGATCCTATCTCTAAGAATCTTTTCCAACAGCTTTCCCACCACAGACGTAATGCTCACTGGTCTGTAATTACCTGGACTATCCCTACTACCTTTTTTGAACAAGGGGACAACATTCACCTCCCTCCAGTCCTCCGGTACCATTCCTGTGGACGAGGACATAAAGATCCTAGCCAGAGGTTCAGCAATCTCTTCACTTGCCTCGTGGAGCAGCCTGGGGAATATTCCTTCAGGCCCCGGAGACTTATCTGTCCTAATGTATTTTAACAACTCCAACACCTCCTCTCCCTTAATATCAACATGCTCCAGAACATCAACCTCACTCATATTGTCCTCACCGTCATCAAGTTCCCTCTCAGTGGTGAATGCCGAAGAGAAGTATTCATTGAGGACCTCGCTCACTTCCACAGCCTCCAGGCACATCTTCCCACTTTCATCTCTAATCGGTCCTACCTTCACTCCTGTCATCCTTTTGTTCTTCACATAATTGAAGAATGCCTTGGGGTTTTCCTTTACCCTACTCGCCAAGGCCTTCTCATGCCCCCTTCTTGCTCTTCTCAGCCCCTTCTTAAGCTCCTTTCTTGCTACTCTATATTCCTCAATAGACCCATCTGATCCTTGCTTCCTAAACCTCATGTATGCTGCCTTCTTCCACCTGACTAGATTTTCCAACTCACTTGTCACCCATGGTTCCTTCACCCTACCATTCTTGATCTTCCTCACCGGGACAAATTTATCCCTAACATCCTGCAAGTGATCCTTAAACATCGACCACATGTCCATAGTACATTTCCCTGAAAAACATCATCCCAGTTCACACCCGCAAGTTCTAGCCTTACAGCCTCATAATTTGCCCTTCCCCAATTAAAAATTTCCCTGTCCTCTCTGATTCTATCTTTTTCCATGATGATGCTAAAGGTCAGGGAGCGGTGATCACTGTCCCCCAGATGCTCACCCACTGACAGATCTGTGACCTGACCCGGTTCGTTACCTAATACTAGATCTAGTATGGCATTCCCCCTAGTCAGCCTGTCAACATACTGTGACAGGAATCCATCCTGGACACACTTAACAAATTCTGCCCCATCTAAATCCTTGGAACTAATCAAGTGCCAATCAATATTAGGGAAGTTAAAGTCACCCATGATAACAACCCTGTTATTTTTGCACCTTTCCAAAATTTGCCTCCCAATCTGCTCCTTGGTATCTCTGCTGCTACCAGGGGGCCTATAGAATACCCCCAGTAGAGTAACTGCTCCCTTCCTGTTCCTGACTTCCATCCGTACTGACTCAAAAGAGAATCCTCCAAAGCTTCTTTCCTGTAACTATTCAGCTTCTCAACAAAACTCACTCAGGTGTAATACCCTAGTTGTCCCTGAACAACATCCATTAATTGGTCTTTCCTGCTCTCCTTGTTCAGTTGATAATTATTGAGTCTGTTCATATGTTCAATTTAAGTTTCATTATTGACAATTGTATATGTGACCGTTCTGCTAATTGTTGATTGCTCATGGCTGTTTGTACTATTGTAAATTGTTGGTTGCTATTGTATTATCTGTTATGGTACTGTCCTGTGTTTTGGCACCGAACCACAATCACATATGGACAATAAAGTGGTTCTGATTCTGAACATAAATTACACTTTTATACTGCTGAAGAATGTAGTCATCCTTTGTATGGCTCAGAGTCTGCCTTCAAGAGGTGGACATGAAGAGGATGTTTCCTATAGTGGGGGAGTCTAGAACCAGAAGGCACAACCTCAGAGTACAAAGGATGCCCCTTTAAAACAGAGATAAGGAAGAATTTCTATAGCAGAAAGGAGGTGAATCTGTAGAATCATTGCCACAGATGGCTGTGGAGGCCAAGCCATTGGGTATATTTAAAGTGGAGGTTTTTGATTAGTCACCGCATCAAAGGTTTTGGGGGACAGAGGCAGCAGAATAAACTGAATGGCCTTATTCTGATCCTATGTCTAAAGGTAAGCTTTATTTGCTTATGATGCCCGAGCTGCTAGATGTAAAGGAGTAAGACAATCCAGGAATGTTTTTCTGCAGGTTCAAGAGTTGTTTCTAAATTTAATCCTATTCACCTAGTGAATGTTGGCGCCAGAAGCATGGTGACACTTGTGGGCTGCCCAGCACAACCAATACTGAGTTGATTTTAAGCAAATAATTAATTTCACTGCATATTTTGATGTACATCTATAGGAAGTGCTGTTGCAGGAAAGCAGCATCCATCATCAAGGACCCCCATCACCCAGGACATGCTCTCTTCTCACGGCTGCCATCTGGAAGGCAATATAGGAACCTTAACACTCACACCACCAATTTCAGGAACAACCATCAAGCTCCTGAACCAGACAGTTAACTTCACTCACCAACACTGAAAAATTCCCACAGTCTATGGATTCACTTTCAAGGGCTCTTCATCTCATGTTCTTGATTTATTTATTCATTATTATTATTTTGTTTGTTTTTTTCTTTATGAATTTGCCCAGGTTGGTTGGTGTCTTGTGCACATTGGTTGTTTGCCCGTCTTGTGTGCAGATTTTCATTAATTGTATCACATTTATTTGTATTTATTGAGCATGTCTGCAAGAAAATAAATCTCAGGATAGTATATGGTGAAAGATATGTACTTTGATAATAAGTTGCTTTGAACTTTGACATGTGACAAATAAAGCTAATCCCAAAGCACTTCACAAGCATATAACTTGAGTGAACCTGTCAATAATCAAATTGCTGCATGAAGTATGCCTTTTTCTCTGATTTTTAGTCAGGTGTGTTTGAATAAAAGCTGTTATCAGCAGTAAACCAGAATTTTCCATACTTAGATCCCACATAAGAGTCTGGAAAAGACCTATGAATTCTAAAGCAAATCAGTAAAGCCTAAATAATGCATCTGTTCTATTATTGAATTGAATTGAATTCAATAATAGTCAATAAAAACTGATTTTATTACTTACATCCTTCACATACGTGAGTAAATATAGAGGTGTACAAGATAATGAGAGGTATTGATCGTGTGGATAGACAGAGGCTTTTCCCCAGGGCTGAAATAGCTAGCACGAGAGGGCATAGTTTTAAGGTGCTTGGAAGTAGGTACAGAGGAGATGTCAGGGTTAAGTTTTTTACACAGAGAGAGGTGAGTGTGTGGAATGGGCTGCCGGAGGTGGTGGAGGAAGCGGGAATGATAGGGTCTTTTAAGAGACTCCTGGATGGCTACATGGAGCTTAGCAAAATAGAGGGCTATGGGTAAAGCCTAGGTCAGGGGTGTCAAACTCATTTTAGGTCACGGGCCGGATGGAGCAAAATACAGCTTCATGCGGGCCGGATCAGTCGGACGTGTGCGAACGCAGCTTTCGTTGCCTCCGTTTTTTCAGCCTGCTCTCATGTGTCTCAGTCTCTGCTATAACTACAAGGTGTTTCACTTTATAAATTCCATTTCTTATGAAGAAGACTGCCGAGCAAGACAGCCGAATAAACACTAAAAACCCTGAAAACCTGGTACCTGAATAAACTCAGCATTAGCCATATCATACGCCATAGGCGCTTTGATTACTGGGGCCAGCTTTAATAGTAATTAGATATTATCTCGCGGGCCAAAGATAATTCCACCGCGGGCCAGATTTGGCCCACGGGCCTTGAGTTTGACATATATGGCCTAGGTAGTTCTAAGGTAGGACATGGTCGGCACAGTTTTGTGGGCTGAAGGGCCTGAATTGTGCTGTATGTTTTCTATGCTTCTAAATATCTTTACATTACGTCTCCGTCTAAATGTGCAATATATAGTTATTTGTAATAAATAGTATGTACAACAGGACAGTCAATATTACATAGAAATACAGTCTAATCAGTCTGATGGCCTGGTGGAAGAAGCTGTCCCGGAGCCTGTTGGTCCTGGTTTTTATGCTCATGCCTGACTTGCTGACAGCTTCCAGCATTCTCTGCAAATCTAATTATTGCTGTGCTTTATGAATCAAGGCATATTTCTTGTCAAAAAAGTAATTCCTGCAATTAAAACACCTGCACTTTGCAAAGATCTGCCAAACCATGATATACCAACTCCAGCAAATGTGTTTATTTACACAGAAAGGCTAAATAAGTACAGGGAAAAAACACACAGGTCAAAGAGCTTGAAACAAGTGTTCTCCATTGAGCAATAGAAGCAAATGCAAATAATGTTGTAGTAGTATATCTTGCCAATAAATAATTATGTGCTTTCAAAGACAATCCAGTCAAAATAATTGATTGTAACAAGCAAAAACAATGTGCATTAACCACTTGCAAAAATACAACTGCTGCTACTTATTTTAAAAATGCAGTGGATATAAAACTTTAAAGCTAACCTCTGTGATAAAGTTGTAGTTGACATAAATCATCGCATGTACCAAGTTGCATGAGTGGATCAGCCGTATAAGATGAATCTGAATTTACTTAAACTGTTGTGAATCCTGAATTTTCTATCTAGAAAGGTATATCTGCTCGGCTATTGCCAATATTCAAAATGCAAATTGAAGAAATCAAGGGATACGGGATTGAGTAAGAATGTTGAGTTGAAGTGGCAATTTCTTGAATGGTAAAACATGGTTGAAGGGCTTTGTTCTGCTTTCATTTTTATCAAAGATTTTTGAAGGTGAATTACCTAATCTTGATCAAGGGTTATAGAGTTACAGAGGGCCAATAACAAGGAAAACCAATACACTTCTCCCTGACCCAACGCTCCTGAATTGTTAAGCACAATTCTGTTCTAACATAGCTGTAGGAATCCTCAGTTGACCTGGTGAGAAAATGGAGGAAAAAAGGGCACTCATGGACTAAAGCACTCATTGTTTATTGGATAACCACACCGCAACTCAGCAGCGAAGCAATGAAATAGTCTATGTTACAGGCTGAGCTTATTTCAATGTCCTACAAGTAAGTTCTCTTCTCATATTCAGCTACATGTAAGGTGAATGTTGCCAATGAGTTAGTGAAGGAGAACCTCAGCACGTTGTCAGAATCTAACTGATTTTTAAAATTCGAATAGTTTTTTCTTACATATTATTTGGATTGTTTAAATTTTCCCCATAGCAATGTTAAACTTCTTTTAGTTTTGTAAAACCATTACAAGTAGATTATTGAAGTATCTTTTGTGAGAAGTATAAAAAATAATTTTACAACACTTGAATTTGAAAATGTGAACAAACAATATACTGTAATTTTGCAACACTAGAAGGTAGAAAAATACTTGCAACTTTGAAGGCTATTTGAAAAGAGCAATGGAACATTGTTAAGCACTCAGCGATTAAACAGTTCTCCTGGGGTTGCAACGATGTCACTATAGGGTTCCTTTTGGGAAAGTTCAAGCACTAACTGCTTCTTGAGCATCAGGAAACTATAGAATTTCGTAGCAGCCTGTTTGCGATTGTTATTCCTGCACAGCTCCTGAATGCTGAAGAACTTTTCACCTGTTTTGAGATGGATCCGCTACAGAAATAAGCAATAAAAAAGGATGGTAAGTAAAGTCCTGAAACCTCAAGAAAAGGGGTGAAACTAAAGATGCAAGATAAATTCAAAACTGAGAAACATAAAGAGAGTATAAACCAAGGATAGTGGTTTTGTGGAACAAGTAGACTGGAATGCACATTTATTAATTTTTCTAAAGTTCTCTTGGGTCACATTCTCTGAAAATTTGAGTTAATCCAAATTTCATGTGCCTGGATCTTAACTTGCATAAAACCTCATTCACCAAACACCCACATACAACCTAAATTACAATGGCGAAAGTTTGAACAAAACCCCAGTTTTAAAATTCTTTTCCTTCCATTCAAGATTTAAGTTTATTTATCACACGTGCATTGAAAAGCACAGCGAAATGCGCCATCCGAGTCAATAGCCTCATCTCTCCCTGTTTCTGTGATACTCCTAGCTCTATAATCCCATGATTGCTGTGCTACAATTCTGCATGGCCTGACTTCTCAAATTACACTGTTTCACCATTGTTTTTGGATGCCACAGCTCTAAAGCTACGTCCACACTACACAGAATAAATCTGTAACCTCTTTTTCTCTTCGTTTTTACCCTCCGTCCACATTAAAACGGCGTTTTCGTCCCCCGAAACCGGAGCTTTTCAGAAAAGCTCTCCAAAGTGTGTAATTTTGAAAACGCCGGATTGGCCAGAGCAGTGTGGATGGAGTAACCGGAGAAATCTAAAAACGCTGTCAGACAGCAGCACGCTAATTCATTGTTTTCTTGAACGCAACCTAACAATTTCAGAACAGACGGCAACGAGACTGACGCCAGAAGAGTTAGAAATGCACTCACCAAATACTTTGACCCATAACTTACTGAATAAATAAGTATACTCACTTTGCCCCGTTTTCTGTCCTTGCTCGTATGAAGCTGGTTTTACCTATTTATGCAAGTACTTCTCTGACAATAGATGTGTAACAGCCTAATGTAACATTGTATGGAAATACAAGATAACACTGAAGCAGACATATTTTATATATTTAACAAGGTGCTTTATTAATGTAACAGAGTTAGTCAGTTTTTCAATGTTTGTCGTCAGCCGGGTCAATCTGTCCGTGAGCTCCCAGTCAGTTGCCTCCATATGCTTCAGTTTTTGTTTTTTTTTACTTTTAAGTTCTCCTGCGCGAGAGCCAATAGCTGTCCGTTGTTTTAAGTTTTTCTAGTCTGTAACTACATAAACGCATACTTTCACGGCGAGATTCGACACCAATCATGTCGCTTGTTTTCGGTAGATGTGTCCTGTGCATGCGCAGTAGGAGGAGATTCAACCAAAATCTCCGTTTCAATGTGGACAGAGATATTTTTAAAAATGCATAGTGTGGACGCCTATCGTTTTTACGCGAAACTGGCGTTTTCAAAATTATCCAGTCTAGTGTGGACGTAGCCTAAGATTTGTATTTCCTTCTCTGAACCTCTCTGCCATTCTTTCATCTTTTAAGATTCTCCTAAAAGCAAAGATGTAATGCTGAGTTTTTATAAGGCAAAGATCAGACTGCACTTGGAGTATTATGAGCAGTTTTGGGCTTCATATCCAAGAAAGATGAGCTGGCATTGTGGAGAGTCCAGAGGAAGTTCACATGAATGATCCTGGGAATGAAATGGTTAATGTATGAGGACTGTTTGATGGTCCGGAACCAGCACTTGCTGGAGTTTAGAAGAATGAGGGGGATTTCTTTGAAACCTAATGAATATTCAAAATTGTAGATAGAATGGGATAGTCCAGGGCCAGAAGGCACATCCTCAGAATACAAGGAATCCCTTTTGAATAGCGATGAGGAAGAACTTCTTTAGCCAGAGGGTGGTGAATCTGAGCAATTCATTACCACAGATAGGCTGTGGAGGCCAAGTCATTGAGTATACTTAAAGCAGAGATTGATGAGTTTGTGGCGACCCACTTTCTGCGCAGGCGAACCCGCTCACAAATAGTCAGCGCGCGGGGGGAGACTTTGGTAATGCACCTCTGATGTCATTTCCGCCTGGAGAGGGCGGGCACTAGGGATTAAATGCCAGCGCCGCGAAGTTTGAATACACTAGTCTCCAAACGACTTACCAACTGTGTGTCATTATTTCAGCGCTGTGTGTAGCACATCACTACATTGGTGACCCCGATGGTCCAAATGGGATTTGGACCAAAGATGACCGACTCTTCATCTGTTCACAGTTTTGCTAAAACTGCCGACTTTCTGGACGCTGCGACCACGCGTGTGGTTTAGCCATGCAGAAGCTCAGTTCCAGATTCGGCAGATATCCTCTGATTCCACGCGTTACTACCACGTGGTGAGCGCCCTTGACCAGGAGACGGCCGCCCAGATTGCGGATTTCATACAGTCGCCCCCGGAAGAAGGCAAATATGAAGCATTCAAAGCGCTGCTCATTGGGACCTTTGGACTCTCACGGCGTGAGCGAGGTGCCCACCTGCTTCACCTGGACAGTTTGGGAGACAGACTGCCGTCAGCATTGATGAACGAGATGCTGTCCCTGGCTGACGGACACAAGCCCTGCCTCATGTTCGAGCAAGCGTTCCTAGAGCAACTGCCCGAGGACATACATCTGCTGCTGGTCGACGCAGATTTCAGCGACCCCCGGAAGGTGGCGGCCCGGGCAGATGTGCTGTGGAAAGCCAAGAGGGAGAGTGTGGTGTCCGTCGGTCAGATTACCTGGCCACGCACCCAACAGCAGACCAGACCAGGCCCGGCAGGGGGGCACACACAACACAGAGGCAGGAGTGAGGAGGCCAGTGAACAGTGGTGTTTCTACCACCAGCGGTGGGGCACAAAAGCCCGCCGTTGTTGCCCGCCCTGCAAGGGCCAGGGCCAGCTGCCACTAATGACTATGGCGGCTGGCCGCCAGGACAGCCTCTTGTACGTCTGGGACAAACAGTCGGGACGCCGCTTCTTGGTCGACACCGGAGCGGAGATCAGCATCTTGCCCCTGATGGGGTATGACACCCGCAACAGGAAGCAGGACCCACCCTGAGGGCCGCAAACGGCAGCATGATATGGACCTACGGCACCCGCACAGTGCAGCTGCAGTTCGGTGCCAGCCAGTTCATGTGGGACTTCACACTGGCCACGGTGGCCCAACCACTCCTGGGGGTGGACTTCTTGCGAACTCACAACCTGCTGGTCGACTTGCAAGGGAAAAGACTGGTACATGCCGAGACTTTCCAGACGTTCTCCCTGGGTGAAGCCAAGTTGCCGGCCCCACACCTGGACTCCATCACACTGTCGGACAACGAATTCACCAGAATCCTGGCGGACTTTCCATCGATTCTGGCACCGCAGTTCACGGCAGCCATGCCCAGACACGGGGTACAGCACCGCATTCCGACCCAGGGACCACCCCTCCACGCCCGCGCATGAAGGCTCCCCCCGGAAAAGCTCCGCATGGCGAAGGAGGAGTTCAAGAGGATGGAGGAATTGGGGTCGTACGGAGGTCCGACAGCCCATGGGCCTCCCCACTGCACACGGTGCCCAAAGCAGCCGGGGGTTGGAGACTATGCGGCGACTACCGCAGACTGAACGAGGCTACCACTCCAGACTGCTACCCCGTGTCGCACATACAGGACTTTGCAGTAAACCTGCACGGGGCAAGAATCTTTTCCAAAGTAGACCTCGTCCGGGGATACCATCAAATCCCGGTGCACCCTGAAGATATCCCTAAAACAGCACTCGTCACCACCGTTCGACCTGTTCGAGTTCCTCCAAATGCCGTTCGGCCTGAAGAATGCTGCCCAGACGTTCCAGCGGCTAATGGACGCGGTGGGATGCGACCTGGACTTTGCGTTCATCTATTTGGACGACATCCTTATAGCCAGCAGTTGTCGTCAGGAGCATCTGTCCCACCTCCGCCAGCTCTACTCCCGCCTGAGTGATTTCGGCCTCACGATTTGGGTAACCAGGGTAGCACGCTTTGGGGTACTGGCCCACATTACCTCCAACAGAGGCGCCCAGTTCACCTCCAGCCTGTGGTCGGCTGTGGCCAGCCTGTTGGGAACGCAGCTACATCACACAACTGCCTACCACCCACAGTCGAACGGACTAGTGGAACGCTTCCACCATGACTTGAAGTCGGCTCTCATGGCCCGCCTGAGAGGACCTAACCGGGTGGACGAGCTTCCCTGGGTCCTGCTTGGAATTCGTACAGCGCCCAAAGAGGATCTGCACACCTCGTCAGCCGAGTTGGTGTACAGAGCGCCTCGGCCGTCCTGGGAGAGTTCATACCAGCCCAAAGGGGGCAAGAGGAAGAACCCGCAGCAGTCCTGGACAGGCCACACGAAAGGCTCGGCAACCTGGCCCCCGTACCAACTTCACAGCACGCACGGACCCCGACCCATGAACCCAAAGACCTGCAGAACTGTAAGTTTGTGTTTGTACGAAGGGGTGGATACCGGGCACTGCTACAGCAGCCGTACAAGGGGCCATTCAAGGTGATCAACAACAACAGGTCCACGTACATTCCGGACATTGGGGGGAGAGAGGGGGTTTTCACGGTGCACCGACTCAAACCAGCCCATGTGGACTTGGCGCAGCCGGTCGAGGTTCAGGCACCGCGGCGCAGAGGCAGATCTCCCAAACAGAGGCTGATCCAGACTGTGGATATTGGGGGGTGTATCGCCGGTTCTGGGGGGGGTGGGGGTTATGTGGCGACCCACTTTCTGCGCAGGCGAACCGGCTCACAAATAGCCAGTGCACGGGGTGAGACTTTGGTAATGCACCTCTGATGTCATTTCCGCCCAGAGAGGGCGGGCACTAGGGATTAAATGCCAGCGCTGCGAAGTTTGAATAGTCTCCAAACGACTTACCAACTACGTGTCGTTATTTCAGCGCTGTGTGTAGCACATCGCTACAATTTCTTGATTAGTAAGGGCATCAAAGGCTACAGGGAGAAGACAGGCAAATGGGATTGGAAAGGATAATAAATCAGCCATGACTGAATGGCTGAACAGACTCAATGGGCTCCTATGTCTTCTCTCTTTTATCATCTGTTCTGATATTCTCATTATGGTACCACTTTGGATAACACTTGTATGAAATACCTTGGGCTATTTTACCATATGAGAGTAGTTTATATAAAATGCAGTTGTTATTGTATACTTGGCTACAATTATGACTCCTTCTGTTTTAGTATGATGAGTTTATGTATCTGACATTATATCAGCTTCTTGGTGTTGCTGTGCTGCACAGATTCTACATCCGAGAATGTTCCTCATCAGGTAATGAGCAAAAAAAGGGCTGACAAATCTTGAGTTATGGAGATGCAGTGGTGTGCAGCAGCTTATTCCCACTGGTAATGCAAGAAAAGGGCACAGTATATGCTTTCATAGAACTGGCTACACTGCTCTCTCAGGAAATCCAAGATCTGCATAATGAACAAATGGCTAACAAAGAAATACTCCCGAGGATTTGCTGGCCATCACACAGAAAGCAGACAAAGAAATGAGTCAGAAATGCAGCTCAGTTCAATTTAGAACAGAATATTCGTACATTAATGCTGTATCACACAAGTGCACTCAAAGTGACAGTAACGCAATATAGCACGATGTAAAGCTAATAAGGTGTGACCAATTCTCATGCAGTGCCCATGTGGTTAAGAATCTGATGGCAAACAACATTATTAGCTTTACATTATTTAATACACAAAAGTATAATTTACAGGGTTTGCATTTAACTTGAGGTGGTAAGTAGTAAGACTTGTGATTCCCTTGTCCATTTGTTCCTCCCCACTGGCTTGCAACGGAACAAGTGCTATGCCTGTCCCTACACCTCTTCCCTCACTACCATTCAGGGCCCCAAACAGTCCTTCCCGGTGAGACGACACTTCACCTGTGGTCATACTGTATACTGTACACTTCGCCTGTGGTCATATTATATACTGTGTTCAGTGCTCCCAGTGTGGCCTCCTGTATATTGGTGAGACCCAACATAGATCAGCAGACCGTTTTGCCGAGTCCCTACCCATCCGCCAGAAGCGGCATCTCCCAGTGGTCACCCATTTTAATTCCACTTCCCATTCCCATTCCAATATGTCAATCCATGGGCTCTTCTACTGTCGCGATGAGGCCACACTCAGGTTGGATGAACAAGACCTACATTCTGTCAGGGCAGCCTCCAACCTGATGGCTTGAACATCGATTTCTTGAACTTCTGGTAATGTCCCCCCCCCCCCCCCCCCCACCCTTGACTTCACAAGTCCCCATCTCTTTTTCCCTCTCACCTTATCTCCTTGCTTGCCCATTGCCTCCCTCTGGTGCTCCTCCTTCCTTTTCTTTCTTCCATGGCCTTCTATCCCCACCTATCAGACCCCCTTCTCCAGCCCTGTATCTCTTTCACCAATCAGCTTCCCAGCTATTCACTTCATCTGTCCCCCTCCCGGTTTCACCTATCACCTTGTATTTCTAGCTCCCCTCCCCCACCTTTTAAATCCGCTCATCTTTATTTCTCTAGTCCTGCCAAAGGGCCTCGGCCCAAAACGTTGACTGTACTCTTTTTATATAGATGCTGCCTGGCCTGCTGAGTTCCTCCAGCATTTTGTGTGTGTTGCTTGGATTTCCAGCACCTGCAGATCCTCTCTTGTTTGTCAATAAGTAAAAATTTAAAGTTGTAAGGTTGAAGGAAGAAGGAATATTGAAAGGGGGAAAAGATAGTCCTGAGGATGTGAAAAGACAGATTGATGTGACTTCAGATGTCAAGAAAGCTTTCAAAATCCTGCTGTGTAAGTGACTGACTGTAACCTGAAATCTATTGATTTTATTGGAAATAAAGACTCATAGTAATCACTTTCAGAAATAAATCTACATAGTGCCATTTTTACTGCAAATCTAAAGAAATGCTGAAACCATTCAGCTGGCTAAGCAGCATCTGTGGAAAAAAAACAACTAACGTTTCAGGTCTGGGAGCATTTATCAGCAATGGGAAAGAGAGAAAACAAGTTAGTGTTCAGTGGCAGATGCAGTGAAACTAAATTGCTTAATCTTGGAATTAAGAGCCAAAATCAGATTATATTTCACTATGTTACGTGTTGCTAATGGTAATGCTGGTGAATATCAAAAGCCCCACCCACCGCAGACATTCTCTCTTCGTCCTCTTCCATCACGCAGAAGATATAAAAGCCGAAAACACAGACCACTAGGCGCAAGAACAGCTTCTATCCCGCTGTATTGAGATTATTGAATGGTTCCCTAGTTAGATAAAATGGACTCTTGAACTCAGAATCTACCTTGTGATCTTGCACTTTACTGTCTACCTGCGCTGCACTTTCTCTTTATCGTAACACTTTATTCTGCACTTTGTTATTGTACTATCTCAATGTATTGTTGTAATGATGATTCAAATGGGCAGTATGCAAAACATGTTTTTCACAGCAACTCACTCCACGTAACAATCATAAATTAATTTACCAAATTACATTTTATGTAAATACCTATGAGATGAAATTTCAATTCTAAGAATGTAGAGAATCAAGATTGCTTAATATCATTTCCAATGCATAAGTATAAAGGAGAAGGAAATAACTGTTACTCTAGATCCAAAACAGCTCAAAAAATAACAATATGATAAATAAGATAAAGAACATAATAATAAAAATAAACACAATAAATATACATTCATAAGATAGCATACACACACATCTCTTCTTCGGTTGCCCATTGAAATCCCATGACGACGTCCACTCCTTTAACGGTGAGATCTTTGATAACTATACAGTCCTATCCTGGACCCACAAGCTCTATTGCAGGTGGGACATGTATATGTGGTAGTGATGGCAACCATGGCTGAGTTTCTCCTGGCTCTCTTCTGCTGTCTTCTGGTTGTTCTTTCCATCTCCAGAATACAAACCCTGTCCCTACAGCTGTCGCCAAGTGGTACAGTCAGCAGCAATGTCCTCCAGGTCCTCAAGTCTGGTTTTGTACTTCCTTAAAGCATTTTTCATCTGATCCTCATAGCGTTTCTTCAGCCCTCCAGCTGAGCTTCGACCATGATGTAGCTGGCCGTATAACACTTTGTGGTGTAGCTGACATGGGGGCATCCTTATCACGTGACCCAGCCACTACAGCTGATGCTGGGTGATCACGGCCTCAATACTTCTGCAGTTGGTCTTTACAAGTATTTCAGTGTGAGGCACTCACTCACGCCAGGTAACTTCCAGGATGCGCTGGAGGCAGCTTATCTGGAAGCGCTCCAAGTACTTGATGTGACGGCTGTAGGCTACCCAAGCTTCACAGCTATAAAGGAGGGTGGTGACACAGACCGCTTGATATACAGCGACCTTTGTGGAGGGACGAAGACTCCTGTTCTGAAAGACTCTACACCAAAGTCTCCCAAAGACAGCTGATGCCTGTTTAATGCAGCTCTGGATGTCATTGTCAATGATGCTATCCTCAGAGAGAATGCTCCCCAGATATTTGAAAGATGGCAGTACTGACAGCTTTTCATTACCAACAATGAAGGCAGGTAGAGTGGGTGGGACACTGGTACAGGCAGTCCCCGGGTTACGAATGAGTTCCGTTGCTGAGTCCATCTTTAAGTTGTATTTGTACTTAAGTTGGAACAGGTACATCCAATATTATTTAGCATCATTTAGTCAAACGTTTGTCTTAGTATAAAGTATATATTTTACATTTCTATGCATATAAACACTTAAGAAATGTATGTATTTCAATAATTAAACCACTGCGTTGCTTAGTAATAATTGTAGCTTTCATCGGGGCAGGGCCTTTCACATGCTCCATTATTCTCATTTTATCCTTTACCTGTATCCTTTAAAATTGTTCCGATCGTTCACCGACTGTAGCCTAACGCTTTTCCAATGACTGATGGCATTTCACCTCTTTCCGATCGCTTTAGTATTTCCACTTTATTTTCAATCGTGATCGTTTTCTGTCAAGAGAACAGAAAACTGCAGATTCAGCAGCAGCCATGGGCAGCAGGTCCTCTGCTCCCCTGGGTCCTAAATTCCACCCTCACTGAGCCAGGTTAAATGGGACAAGTAGCAGCGGTGCTGACTGGAAAGGGGGGGGTGAGTGTCAGGGTGAATCTTGCTAAGAAATATTTAAGCCAAATACAAAGTTACACACTCAACACAGTGTTAACGGCAATGACTTAAAATGGCAGATGGCATTGTGATCTGACTTAAAATGGCGGACGGCGTTCTCCTCCCTCCATTCGTAAGTACAAGTTGCTCTTAAGTCGGACGTTCGTAACTCGGGGATGCCTGTACTCCATTGGCAAACCACTTCCGTCTTAGTGTCCCATCCTGCTGTACGCTCTCACCGCCACAACAAGGACAGTCTGAAGATCCTCCAGAGTATGGGCCACAAGAGCACAGTCATCTGCATACTGCAGCTCCAGGACCGACTCTTTACAGAGTTTGGTGGTTGCATGGAGCCTCCTGATGTCAAAAAGTTTGCCATCTAATCTGACATCCACTGCCACACCACTGCTGTCTTCAATCTCGTTGTGGAGAAGCTTGGTAACATACAAGAGGAAGATGTTAAAGAGCACTGACGCTAGCACACACCCTTGTGCGTACAAGGAAGGGCTCAGACTCTTGCCCTCCTATGGTCACCCGAACAGTCATCCCATCTTTGAACTGGTGGAGGATGTTAACAAATTTATTGGGACAGCCAAACCTGAGGAGGATATCCCACAAGAGCTCTCTTTGCACAGTGTCGAATGCTTTGGAGAGGTCAAAAAAGGCCATAAATAGGTTCTGATGTTGCTCCAGGCACTTTTCCTGAAGCCGCCGGACTGTGAAGATCAAGTCAATCGTGCTCCTGTTTTTCCTAAATCAACACTGTGACTCAGGCAGCATTGATTCGGTGATGTTGCTGATGAGTCTCTGAAGCATCACCTTAGCCAGGACCTCTCCAGCAATAGAAAGGAGTAATATGCCCCTACTATTGCCGCAGATGGTCTTGTCACCCTTTTTCTTATAAATTACAATGATGTTTGCATTTCTCCATTGCTGTGGGATGTTCTCTTCAATCCAGGGCTTGGTTATGGACTGGTAGAGGGTGCACATACACATGTACCCTCCGTTCTTCAGTAGCTCAGCAGGGCTATTGTCAGTGCCAGGGCTCTTGTTGTTCTTAAGGGAATGGACAGCTGATAGAACCTCCTGGAAGGTTAGTGGTAGACTGAGGTTGTGGATAGGAGGAAGTTCAGGCAGTTCGTCCAGGATGGTGGAGTCTGCGTCAGAGTCCTGATTAAGCAGGGTGTTAAAATGCTCAACCCACCTCAGCAGAATGGTATTCTGATTCTTTATAAGTGTTAGACCATCTGCTGTTTTCAGGGAGTAACGCATTGATGGTTTTGACAGCATTGTAAAAGTTATGCATGTTATTATTATCGGCAAAGGACTGAATTTCAAGTGCCTTTTCAGTCTACCACTCATTTTGTATGGCCCGTATTGCCTTTTGCACTTTCCTCTGAGCTGCCTGCCAATGCTGCCTGATGCGGGTGCATGAAGGGTTGTCTAAAGTTTCCCGGTGTGTTTTGTGCATGTCCTTAAGCAAGTTGTGGATGGTGTCTTTTGGTTCCTGCTCTTGTGGCCAATGGATAGGGCTGCTGCCTCATAGAGAGCAGAGCTGATATAGGTCTGATAAAATTTAAGGGAATTGGGGGATTCTCAGATTCCTGTAAACAATGGGTTAAGTACCAACTATGTCTGTGACTGTAGTGTGCTTGAATAATGTCTCACAGCTGCTTCTTTGGAGCAAGATAAGGGTTAAAATTCACACAGATCCACATAAGATGTCTCCTGATTCTTCACACCTTTTGGTTTCGACAAAAGGCGGTACCTGATGGAAATTAGACAGGACATTCCTTTCTTAATTAAAGTGGCTGGATTGTCTATCAAATTGTTTGCTCTTTTGTATCAATAGTCCATTGACTTGGCTGGAATACTTATCAAACTGATTGTTCTTTTGTATCGATGGCCTTATAGCTTCTAACAATTCTGACATCAGGCAGTGAACTTGTTGAACCACTGGAGGGATGAGAACCTTTCTCCCCTGATGTCGGGACCAAGTTCACTCGCCGGCTGAGCTCAAAGAAATAAACGAGTGAAAGGATAAGTAATGATCTTTTGTGCAGTGGTTATTTGGTCCAGCATTTTTTAAGTTTACATTTGGTGGTGTGACTTGGATCCCAACGTCTCTCTGAGCTGAGTAAGTGACGGGGGCTTGAATCAAACACATTTGAGTGGCAGGGCACCCCAAGGTAGTTCACCTCTGGCTACTCCTTGTGTCTGACTGAGCCCTTTGAGACCGGTATCTTAACGGAATCAGACAACCCGTTTGAATACAGAATTTAAGATAAGCAGTTGTCTCTTTTACGTTGCTGCGGGTGACAGGATATGGCTGGTTGAAATTTGATGATTCGGAAAAGGGGTTGCGCATGTCTCAAGATATGGCCGAGTGAAATTTGAAAATGATACGAGACTGGCAGCCTGGTAAAATTCTCACCTTGGCAGCAGAAACATGGCTGGTTGAAATTTAATGAGACAAGTTCAGGATAAAGGAGTAAAGGCCTCCAAGAGTATGTGAGGTTTTTTTGCAAGTATTATCGGAAAATAGGCTAGCAGTTTTTGTGAGAATTAAAGGCTGCGAGTGACATTGGGTATTCTGTATTGTTCCTAAGAAGAGTCGGGACTGGGGACCCCGGTCGGGAGAGGCAGCCACCGCTCCCTGGCGGATTTGACCATATCAGCTGCCTCCTGATAATATGGCCGGTTGAAATTGATTAAGGGGGAGCCAGGCTGGCTAAATTTCTCACCCAGTGGCATAATCAGTCCCTGTTCTTTGGCTTGTGCCTAGGGCCTTGTGTATTTTGTGCCTATAAGCTGTTTGCCTCGTTGGTTTGTCTGTGTTTCGTGTATTTGTGATTTTAGCTACTTGCTCTGCTTTATACAGCACTTTGGTCAACGTGGGTTGTTTTTAAATGTGCTATATGAATAAACTTAATTTGACTTGACTTGATAAATAAGAATAACGGGTAAGATCATAAGGGCAATAATGGGACAGGCCCTTGATACAGCTGGAAAGGGAGCTCCCCTCCAAAGTATGTATGAGTAAATACCAGATAAGGAAAAGGATCTTCGGGTGTTAAGTGCTGCACTAACTAAGCGATTGGGAAACAATTTATGGCCCCCGGGTGGAACTTGGGATATAACTTCTTGCGAACAAGCAGTAAATTTAACTTGGAAAAAGAATTGTGCTAAAAAAGTGGAAATTATTGATTAAAGAATGGAAAGATAGAGCCGATACTAAGTGGAATAATACCTTACTGGCCAGCATGTGATAAAGGGATAGAGGTATGTATGGCAGAAGGGACTCCCAAGAGTTGGGAGACACTGAAAGCAGAGTGTGAGTGGGTAAATAGGCGACGAAAAAAAGAGCAGGAAAGGCAACATAAGCAGGCAAAGGCTGATATGGACAACAGAAAGGATTAGAACGAGAGAGCTGCGGGAAAACTCTGAGGCCTGATCAGGATCCCGAGCCCATGTCTGGCATACCGACTCTTTTTGATGATTCGGAAGATACTGATAGGTATGAGGAGTGGGGATGTTACCCTAGACTGCCATCACCCCCCTTACCCCTCTCACAACCAACAGCACCACCCCCGCCACCATACCAGGCTCCTGAAGGATCGAATATGGCAGAGTGAGTAAAGATAAATCCCAGAAAACAAACCCAAAGGGGATCCTGGACAGGAGATTCTGGAGAGGGGCAGTCTAAACTTTGTGATATAAACTTGGAGGAATCCAACTGAATCCCCAACAGCAGTGCCCTATTAGGCAGTAGCCCAATCCCCGAGTGGGTGAGGGGGGCAACCAACCACCAACAAATGGAGCATATGTCCCCTGGAAACCCCAGAAGATGATAATGATAATGAATCAGGCCCCGGACCATAAGGAGAAACCAGCCCAATTTGCTCAGTATGTTCGAAGTACTATTCTGATGTATAATGCCACTCCCCAGGACCTGTTTGGACTATGCTGCATGATATTGTCACCTGAAGAGACAACAAAGTGGCAGGATCAGATGGGGGAGCGTGATAACAGGGGGCCAATCTGAAGCTACAGGGAACTAGAGCAGCAATTTCCTGATAACTGAGAAGCGCAGACAAACCACTTGATCCAATCATCAGAACGAACCCTACCACAACCCGTGAACATCACTAAGGTGCTAGAGTGCAGACCAAAGCCAGGAGAGCGAGGGGGTGATTATTGGGAGCAGTTCGTTGCTTGCTGTGGGACATTCGTGGGGGATTCAGCCTTTAATCAAGGACAAGATTCACTTTTGTTTAATGCTATGGTCTTGCAGTGTATTCCCCCCAGTATTGCCGACATGATCCGGACGAATAACACGAACTGGTCCAAGAACTCCCGGCCTCAGATGAGACGAGTGGTGGTGTACTACTGGGACGGCCAGAGTGAGCCTAAGTCTCGACCTAGACCACAGGTAGAAACCGAATATATCCAACGCCCGAGGTGCTGATTGCTGGGCGGAGATGGGGATCCCCTAGATGAAAGAAAAGAGCCCAAAGACCCTGACCGGCGCTTCCACAATTGACTATATCCTGACCCCGATACTGACCCACCAGGAAGCCGGAATATGGTATTAGGAGCGCCTAGAAGACCCCCGAGAGCAGACCCAGGTATTAAACCCTGGGGGACCGGGGCAAGACAGAGGGATTCAAGACGAAACGGTTCCCAGCATGGGCTGCTGATAGGGGCCTGTTATAATTGTGGAAGGAATGGCCATTGGAGAGCAAATTGCCCCTGGAAACCTAGACAGGATTCCCCTGCACCCGGGCCCCCAAGGGCGCCCTTCACAGCCAATAATCCATTCACTTGACCTCAGGGCAGAAATCTCCCGGTGATAAGCACGTCCCCTCATCAGGAACCACATGTCACCCTACAAGTGGCTGGAATCCTGATTCCATTCATGATTGACACGGGGGCAATCACCTCGACTCTTGATCAGGAAATAGTAAAGGATAAAGGGTTCCAGTTGTCTGGCACTTCCATCATCTTATCAGGATTTGAATAACACGAAGATCCTTATTCACGCATTCAACCGTTGCTGGTGGAATTCCCAAGGATGCTACTGCAATGTCTCCTTTACGGTAACTACAAACCTGGGCTGTAATCTGGCCAGGAGGGATTTGCTTTTCCCACTGGGAGTAGAAATAATTTGCATCGATGAGGTTATCACTGTAGGCTTGTGTGGCCACAGGCAGTATCCTCAGTTTGCAGTTCCTCAGTGGTGGGGTTTAATTATGGACCCCACACAGTTTACCCCACCAGTCCCCACATCGGACCCCCAAATAACCGTCTGTTATGACCCCACCGGAAGCTCTGCTGAAGACACCTGGTACTATGCTCCTTTTGAAGGATTAGAGTATCCGGTTTTGTTGATCAGAGAGGTGGAAGGGAAAGAAGACACAGCTTATCTGGTCACGATACCTATGGCGCCAAACCGGGTTGGCGGTCCCGCATGTCACCTTGACCATGTGTCCAGGGTATAAACCAAAGAGCCTGGGATTTCTTGCCTATACACTGACACAGATAGCTGCTGACACCAGAGGGATCTGGCAGGCTTTTCCTACAGGATAAATATGGTACTGGGAACGACCCAGCCAACGGGTTGGCTGATTAATCCACCACACCTCTAGCATGGACCAAACCAAGGAGGTCGCCCCCAACCCCCTGAGTTTTTGGCCACCTCGGGTCACGAAATTGGGTGTATTACTTGCACCCCAATTCGGATAAGACTAAAGAAGAATCAAACTCTACCATCTATTCCCCAGTATCCCCTGAAACCAGAAGATGAAGAGGGGGGTACGGGCATTGACTAACTCCTTTGTAGCCCAAGGGATCCTGGTGCCTTGTAGCTCACCCTGTAATACCCCCGTATTTCCCGTCCCCAAACCAGGGCAAAAAGATTGGCAACTAGTCCAGGACCTCAGGAAGATAGGTGATATTGTGGCTCCACTTCACGCTCTGGTTCCTAACCCGGCCACTATTCTAAGTTGTACCCCAGCCGATTCTTGTGTATTCACCATTATCGATTTACCACATGCATTTTTCGCTGTGCCTCTACACCCAGACTCGCAGTATTTGTTCGCTTTCACCTATCAAGGCCAGCAATACACCTGGACTCAGCTGCCCCAAGGGTTCATCCACTCTCCCATGCTGTTCTCACAGACTCTCCCGAAACAAATACGTACCCTTGAGTTGCTACAGGGATCAACGGTAGTACAGTATGTGGATGATCTACTCCTGGCTAGCAACAAGGTGCAAGACTGTGAAACTGACACTACTGTACTGCTGAATTTCCTGCACTCTTTGGGCTATGTGGTTCCTCCACAGAAGGTAAGACGATCACAGGCAGAGGTTAAATTCCTTGGCATTGTCCTTTTGGCCAAAGAACGAAAACCGACGGAGGACCAAATACGACCCATTGCTGTTACTTCCCCGCCGACCACCCCTAAACAGATGCGTGCTTTCCTCGGTCTTCTCAACTTTTGCAGGCAATGGATACCTAATTTTGCCATTTATACCCGCTTATTGACTCCCCTGACATCATCGAATGCTCCACCTTGTTTTACCCTGATGACCGAGCAATTGACAGCATTTACTGAACTAAAAGGTAGTCTCTCAAGGGCTCCAGCCCTCAGCCAGCTGTGGTACAACCACCCGTTCCAGCTGTATGTTACTATTAAGGAAGGATGTGCCACTGCCGTCCTAACACAGATGCACGGCGACTGCAAAAGACTGGTGGCTATTATTCAACGAAGTTAAACCCGTTTGCCGCAGGATTACCACCCTGTTCACAGGTATTGCCAGCGATCTATATGCTAGTATCTGCAGCCTCAAATATTACACTACATCAACAGGTAACAGTCCTGACCCCTCATTCTGTGGTCTAATTGTTAACCTCCCAACAGACTCAACATTTAATGGAAGCCCGCCAGAACAAATATGAGACAGCCTTACTTAATAATCCCTTGCTCACCTTCTCACACTGTACAACGCTAAACCCCACCACATTCTTAACAGAGCCACCGCAGCATCTCCCCTCTCCAGACCACAATTGTATCTTTTTATGACAGTCCGTGAAGATCAGCCGCTTCCTAAATCTAAACTGATTCTCTACATAGATGGCAGTTCCTTTATTGCTCCGAAGGGCCAACGCTGTTCTGGTTATGCTATTGTCATGGACTCTGGCACAGTAGAACAAGGCTGCTTTGAAACACCAGTATCTGCACAGAAAGCTGAGCTTTTTACCCTCACCCGTGCTTGCATACTGGCTAAAGGGAAATCTGCCAATATTTATACAGTCTATGCCTTTTGGATGGCACATGACTATAGGGCTTTGTGGGAGCATCGGGGATTCCTGACCTCTACCAGACAGTGTCATGGTCCCTTCTGGCACCTGGCGATTTTCCTCAGGAATTGGGCCTCAATCACCTCGTTTAGTTCCCAATCATTCCCAGGTTTCACTAACTACGAACACCTTTCCATCAGCAAATACAGTATAAAAATCCTGTGACCACGACAAGGAGCTGCCAGCTCGTTGGTTGACTTGTGTACGAGCAACTTTGTTCCATGGTTCTTATGACTATCAGTTCTAAGTCTTAGCATCGTTCCTGAATTCTCTACTAAAACCTAGACTCCGGGTAAAGAGTCCCTTGGCACCAATTCCGCGCCCGTGTTCAGCACTTGGGTTCGTTCCACCGCCACGTCCTTGTAACAGAACGAACTGGCCATGATGAACGCAGTGGACATGGATCCCGTACAACAGGCCCTGGCCAGCCAGGGTTACCTATTGGGCGCCCACGACCAACTACTTCGGGAGATCATGGAAAACCTTCGGGCACTAACCACGAATGTGCAGAAGGTCAGTGAACAAGCAGACCAGGTCTCCGCTTCCTTTTCTCTGTCCCCTCCAAGAACCCCAGCTACCCAAACTGCACCACTCGGGATGGCCTCATCTCCGGAATCAGCAACACCATCCCCTCGAGAGCCGTATGTACCACAGCCTGAACCCTATGCCAGGGACCTAGGTAGGTGCTGGACCTTCCTGTTATAACGCTCCCTAGTCTTTGAGCTGCAGCAACGTACCTACACTTAAGATAAATCAAAGATTGCGTACATCATGGGGCTGCTACGAGGGGATGCCTTGGCTTGGGTAACCACGATATGGGAAAACCGACCAGAGGTTTGTTCCTCCTACTCCTCCTTTGTCGTGGAAATGAGGAAAGTCTTCGAACAATCCATTTGCGGTAAGGACGCCACAAAACGGCTGCTTACTCTTCATCAGGCTTCGCGAAGTGTGGCCAGGTATTCCATTGAGTTCCGGACCTTAGCCACAGACTCTGGGTGGAATGATGAGGCCCTATGGGAGATGTTTCGACAGGGCCTCTCAGACAAGATAAAAGATGAGTTGGCCGCGAGGGACAACACGGACTGTCTGGACTCTCTGATCTCGCTAGCCATTCGATTAGATTATCAACTTCAGGAACGTCAGAGGGAGAACCAGTCGCCCCACTCGTCGGGGAAGCCCACAGTCCACCTTACCAGTCTCAGCCAGCCCCTCTTTCCCAGCCACTCCCAGTGTGGCTCCTGCTACAATCGTCCCCACCCCCCGGGGGAGGAACCGATGCAGCTGGGATGGAGCCGTCTCTCCCCGGCCAAACGAACTCGGAGGTGGAGAGCAGGGGATTGCTACTATTGTGGCCAGCCAGGACATTTCCAGGATACCTGCCCCCAGCGGCCAAAAATGGAGGGCTCACCAGTGAGAAAGGGAGCTCTGGTGAGCCAAATGATACTCCCTTCAGCACCCCAGACTTAGTTGCAGATCCTGGCAACCGTGGATTACCAACAACAGTCCTTGTCCCTATCCGCTTTGGTGGATTCCGGTGCTGAGGGCAATCTACTGGACGAAGAGATAGCCACCCAGGCCAGAATACCTCGTGAGCCGCTAACCACCCCCCGGAGTCCCGGGCCCTGCACGGAAAACTGCTGGCTCAGGTGACCCACTATACACCACCCCTGACCTTGATCCTATCTGGCAACCATCGGGAAGAGGTACGATTCAGTCTCATTCATTCACCTCAAGCCCCAGTAGTTCTAGGGTATCCATGGCTGACCCAACACAATCTCCACATCGACTGGTCTACCGGGAGGATAGCCAAATGGAGCCCGTCTTGCCATGCCAACTGTCTGCAGTCGGCCCCATCTCCCAGAGAAGCTACTGCAACCCCACCTGTTTTGGAACCCCTTGAATTGTCCCGCGTCCCCACAGAGTACCATGACTTGGCACAGGTGTTCAGTAAGCAGCGGGCCCTTTCCCTGCCTCCGCACTGCCCTATGATTGTGCCATTGACCTTCTCCACGGGGCCCCACTACCCACCAGTCACCTTTTTAACCTATCCCGACCGGAGAGAGAGGCCATGGAGAAATACATTAGCGAGTCCCTCGCGGCAGGCATTATTAGGCCTTCATCCTCCCCGGTAGGTGCCGGTTTCTTTTCTGTAGAAAAGAAGGATGGGATGCTTCACCCTTGTATCGACTACCGAGGCCTAAATAATATAACAGTTAAGAACAAGTACCCTCTATTCCTCATTAGTTGGGCATTTGAACCACTGCATGGATCCACCATCTTCTCAAAGCTGGACCTTCGCAACGCCTACCATTTAGTCAGAATGAGGGAGGGGACAAATGGAAGACGGCTTTCAATACACCTCTGGGCCATTTTGAATATTTGGTAATGCCGTTTGGCCTCACCACTGCTCCCGCCACTTTCCAAACCCTGATCAATGACGTACTGAAGGACTTCATCAATCGGTTCATATTTGTTTACCTTAACGATATCCTGATATTTTCAAGCAGCCCCCAAGAACATGTACACCATGTCTGTCAAGTCCTCCAGAGACTGTGGGAAAACCAGTTATTTGCAAAGGCGGAAAAATGCAAGTTCCACGTCCCTTTAGTCAGCTTCCTAGGCTATACCATTGAAAGCGGACAGGTAAAAGCAGACCCCGAGAAGATACGGGAAGTGGAGGACTGGCTCAGACCCACGACACGCAAACAACTTCAATGATTCCTGGGGTTTGCAAACTTCTGCCGCAGATTCATCAGGGACTACTGTCGAGTGGTGCCCCCCCCTTACCCAGCTTACCTCGTATACCACACCGTTTAGCTGGGACTCCGAAGCAGACTCAGCATTCACCGACCTGAAGAGGCATTTCACTACCATTCCCATCCTGGTCCATCCGGACCCATCCTGTCAATTCATCGTTGAGGTGGACGCCTCTGACTCTGGAGTAGGAGCAGTTCTGTCCCAACGGGCAAGTTCGGACGAAAAGCTTCACCCCTGCACCTTCTACTCTCACCAACTGTCCCCCGCCGAGCGGAATTACGATGTGGGGAATTGGGAACTGCTGGCAGTCAAACTAGCACTGGAAGAATGGAGGCACTGGTTGGAGGGGGCAGAACACCCATTTTTGGTGTGGACTGATCATAAGAACCTGGGATCTTCATAAGATCATTCAGACCGCCAAACCTGGGATCTTCATAAGATCATTCAGACCGCTAAATGGTTGAACTCCCGCCAGGCCCATTGAGCATTGTTTTTTGGACAGTTCAAGTTTACCCTCATGTACCGTCCAGGATGCAAGAACGGGAAGCCAGACACGCTATCCCACCAGCATGACTCCAAGGATGACACCTCCAGTCCCGAGACTATTGTCCCACCATCCTGCGTGGTGGCCACCCTCACTTGGGAGATCGAAGCTAAAGTAAAGAAAGCCCGGCAGGACGACCCTGACCCTGGCAATGGACCCAGCGATTGCCTGTACGTGCCTGTCTCTGTCAGGCTTCAGGTTCCCCAATCCCAGTTCGCCTGCCACCCCAGGAATAATCCGACCCTGGATCTCCTGAGGAAGCACTTTTGGTGGCCGTCCATGGAGGGGGACACCCGTTCTTATGTCTCGGCTTGTTCCATCTGTGCCCGGGGAAAGGTCTTTCATTGACCACCAGTGGGTCTTCTTTGTCCTCTACCTGTCCCTGGTCATCCCTGGTCACACATCGCCCTAGACTTCGTCACCGGTCTACCCACTTCCCGTGGAAACACCATTGTCCTCACTGTGGTAGACCCGATTCTCCAAGGCGTGCACTTTGTGGCCCTCCCCAAACTCCCTTCCTCTCAAGAAATTGCAGATCTTCTCATCTGCCATGTCTTCTGCCTCCACGGAATCCCCACCGACATTGTCTCCAATCGAGGTCCCCAGTTAGTCTCGCAGGTATGGAAGGCCTTCTGTCAAGCCTTAGGTGCATAGGTCAGCCTATCATCCGGCTTCCACCCCCCAGACAAACAGGCAGACAGAATGGGTAAACCAAGACCTGGAGGCGACGCTACGTTGTGTAATAGCAAACAACCCGTCGACCTGGAGCGACCACCTCCCGTGGGTTGAGTACACCCACAACTCTCTGGTGAGCTCTGCCATTGGGAGGTCTCCGTTCGAGTGCCAATCCCCGCTGTTCCCCACGCAAGAAGAAGAGATTGTAGTACCGTCGGTTCAGGACCATATTGATCGGTGCCTTAAGATCTGGGAGGAAACACGCACAGCCCTACTCAGATCAACAAATCGAAATAAGAAGACAGCCAACCAACACCGGACTCTGGCACCAGAGTACCAACCTAGGCAGATGGTGTGGCTTTCCTCCAAGGACATACCGCTCAAAAACAAACATAGGAAACTCGCCCCTCGCTTCCTGGGACCATTCAAGGTTGAAAGGGTTATCAATCCCACAGCAGTCCCCTGAAAGCTGCCGAGGTCCATGCGCATCCACCCAACTTTTCATGTGTCTCAGTTAAAGCCAGTTTCCGACAGACCCTTGTGTCCCCCACCTGCCCGTATGATCGACAACCATCTGATGACTACTAGATATGCGCCATTGGGGCAGGGGTCTCCAATACCTGGTGGACTGGGAAGGGTACGGTCCAAAAGAGCGTTCCTGGGTTCCCCGCTCCTTCATCCTAGACCCTTCCCTCATCCAGGACTTTCATCAGGACCATCCAAACAGGCCTGGAGGATCGCTGGGAGGCTCCCATTGGGGGGGGGGGTACTGTCATGGTCCCTTCTGGCACCTGGTGATTTTCCTCAGGAATTGGGCCTCAATCACCTCGTTTAGTTCCCAATCATTCCCAGGTTCCACTAACTACGAACACCTGCTTTCCATCAGCAAATGCAGTATAAAATCCTGTGACCACAAGGAGCTGCCAGTTCATTGGTCAACTCATGTATGAGTAACCTCATTCCATGGTTCTTAGGACTATCAGTTTGAAGTCTAGCATCGTTCCTTAATTCTCTACTAAAACCAAGACTCCGGGTAAAGACTCCCTTGGCACCAATTCTGCGCCCGTGTTCAGCACTTGGGTTCGTTCCACCGCCACGTCCTTGTAACAGACAGCCCATTAAAGATCCAAGATGGTGGCGGAACGCAGCTTGCAGCGGCCACTCCGGAGCTGATTATCTGTTATTTGTGAAGTGGGGTGCCATGCGCAATCATAATCGATTGAAAACGGAGGTGGGAGCATGGAGAAACATCTGGAAATCTCCAGGAAGACCTTCTTCATTGCTGCTGCTGCTGTGAGGTCCGGGACGCTACTGGGAAGAACAGGCCCCCAGTCCTCGGGGTCGCGTTGCCGATGGCCATTGGCGGGGCCATCTTAATACGCTCGGCAGAGGATGGTGCTCGGAGAAGCTGTGCCGGAGGGGATGGTTGTCGGCTCGGAGGTTTGACGGACTCGGAGTCCGCTGCGGTCAGGTCGCTTTCGGTGTATGCTGCGTCTGCAAGGCTGGTTTCAACGGAACTTTCATTGTCTGTTGCGTCTGCGAGGCTGAGTCGGGCGGCGCCGTGGAAGTCCATAGCGGGGGTATTCCCTTCTGCCGCCGGCGTGGGATGGCGAGTCTGTTGGGACCCTGGGGACTTGTGGAAACTGTGTGGTGATTTCTTTTGAACTCATAGTCCTTTAACATCTTTGGACTATTTTTACTGTGCCCATGGTCTGTTTTTTATCAATTATGCCATTGTTTGCACTGTTGTAACTATATGGTTTTGTGCAGGTCTCGTAGCTTTAGTATTTGGTCTTGTTTGTCTGGTGGATTTGGAGCTTCTTTCCGGGGAACGCGCTAAGGCGGTAGTGCGATATTAATACATAGCAGCCTCTCCGGATTGCCAAACATTATGTGGATTTTCTGGTGTAGTCTGTTTTGTCATATGCTTTTGTGATATCATTCTGGAGGAACGTTGTCTCATTTTTTAACTGCATTGCATTTGTGGTTTCTAAATGACAATAAACTGAATCTGAATCTGAATTAGCAATGCTGTTTTTGTACACAACTTATTGCAAGCTTTACAATTACCAGCCAGTGTGGCGATTATCAAATGCACTGCCCACCTGGAGAATCAGATGAAGTTTCAAAAGGTAATGCTGCAGCTAAACAGGCGGCTCTAAACCATGCCCTTTTAGTCCTCTTGGGATCCCAGCAGGCTCCAGTTAGGCAAAACTTAAGGATGGGTATGCCAGATATGGATGAGATACGTATGTTAAAAGAGGACACCCCGATGAAGAGCGTAAACTATGGTCCCGAATGGGCTGCCACCTTGAGCCTCAGAATAATCTATGGGTGACCCCTGCAGGACAGGTTTGCGTCCCTTCTGTGTTTTTCCTTATCTTAATTGATTACGTGCATAACTGTACACACACGGGCAAGGAGGGAATGGGTAATACGTTATTACAAACTTGGTAGCACCCTGATTTCCAGAAAGCAGCTGAAAAATGAGCTAAAGCATGCTTAATTTGTAAAAAGACAAACGCTGGAAAAGGGGTGCCCTGTGGTTCTGGAATCACCCCCTTGCCTGGTGGGCCTTTTGCTTGCCTGCAACTTGATTTTATAGAATTACTTAGAGTACATTGTTATAAGCATTGTTTAGTAATAGATGTATTTGGTAGATGGATTGAAGCTATCCCCACGACTGACAATACTGCTACAATGGTGGTAAAAATATTGCTGAGGGAAATAATTCCCCGTTATGGACTCCCAGAAATGATAAGCTCAGACAATGGACTGCACTTTGTAGCCAAAATAAATCAGGAAATCTGCAAGGAGTTGGCTATAAAGCAACAGTTCCACTGCACCCACCACCCAAAGGCAGCTGGTATAGTGGAACGAGCCAAGGGTATCTTGAAAGATAAGTTGGCCAAACTTACCCAGGAGACTGGTCTGACTTGGTTAAAGGTTCTACCCTTGGCTTTGTTCCACATGAGAATCACACCCTCAGTTAAAACGGGGTTATCCCCCGCCGAGATTATCTACGGGAAGTCCATGCGAACACCATGGGAGTGGGAACCGGCCCGACCTCCCCTTCCTGAAAGGATGAACATGCATACCTTAGGGGAGGAGATGGGAAAATATTTATGCAAGTTAACTAAAACTCTCCAAAGCTTGCATTCACAGGTACGACAGGCCTATCGAGAGGACAACACCCAGCTTAAGGGTGACTACTCTTACCATCGAGCCTGGAGATTTTGTCCTGCTTAAGAACTGGGATCATAAGAAGTTGTAACTGAGGTGGAAAGGAACGTACCAAGTGCTACTGAAAACACCTACTGCAGTGAAGGTGGAAGGGCGGCTCCGGTGGATACATCGAACAGACTGTAAACACGTTACTGGCGGAACTGATAAGGACTGAAAAATGTATTGGTTAATGAAGATTTTAATGACCCTAAGGGGACCTGCCCCTGTTTCGGGAGGCCCCCAGGTTAACACTCTTCTGTCCCCCTGCAAGTAGAACGGGGAGCATGTTGGGTATGTTTTGTGTCATGTTATAGAAGCAACAATCTGTTCTGAAAAAGTTATCATGTAATGATAAAAAGGAGGGAATGATAAAGTATAAGGGAATTGGGGGATTCTCAGATTCCTGTAAATAATGGGTTAAGTACTGACTATGTCTGTGACTGCAGTGTATTTGAATGATGTCTCACAGCTGCTTCTTTGGAACAAGATAAGGGTTAAAGTTCACATAGATCCACATAAGATGTCTCCTGATTCTTCACACCTTTTGGTTTCAACAAAAGGCAGTAGCTGATGGAAATTAGACAGGACATTCCTTTCTTAATTAAAGTGGCTGGATTGTCTATCAAACTGATTGTTCTTTTGTATTAATAGTCCATTGACTTGGCTGGAATGCTTATCAAACTGATTGTTCTTTTTGTATCAGTGGCCTTATAACTTCTAACAATTCTGACCTCAGCCAGTGAACTTGTTGAACCACCGGAGGGATGAGAATGCTTCTCCCCTGATGTCAGGACCAAGTTCACTCGCCGGCTGAGCTCAAAGAAATAAACGAGTGAAAAGATAAGTAACGATCTTTTGTGCTGTGGTTATTTGGTCTGGCGTTTTTTTAAGTTTACAGGTCCATTGTTGTTCCATGGTATTTTCTGAGCTCAGACAAGGTTCCAGCTCCCTTAGTTTCTCAGCTACAATGCGTCGCAACTCACTACTTGCTTCTGTGTATCTGAGGTGGTTGCAGTTTAACTGTTTTTTATTGGGTTTTTGCAGCCACAAGGTGGGGATGCACTTTCATATGGAGTTTGGCCATAATCATACAGTGGTCAGTGCAGCACTCTGCACCTCTCATGGTACGGGTGATGAGAACAACCTTGATGTCACCATGTCTCACAATGATGAAGTCGATCATGTGCCAATGTTTAGAGCAAGGGTGCATCCACGAGCTCTTATATTTTGTCTTCTGCTGGAAGATGGTGTTGGTTATGGTAAGGTTATGCTCCAAGCAAAGAGTAAGTAGCCGCATTCACCTTACCAATACCATGCCTACCTAGTACTCCACTCCATCTCCTGTTGTTCTGTCCCACCCTAGTATTGAAGTCCCCAAGCAAAAGGATCTTATCACTCTTAGGGAGCCGGCAAAGAGCTTCATCCAATGTCTGATAAAAGCATTCCTTGTCCTCATTCTCAGATGGCAAAGTTGGTGGCTAGGCACTGAGATGCGTGGCATAACATTTCTTTGCCGGGGGATACGGAGGATCATTAGTCTTTTACTAATGCTAACAGGTGTTTCTGTGAGACTTGGTAGAAAGGTGTTCTTGATGGCCAATCCTAGATGTTGTCCAACTGGGGGGGAGACCTTTCCAGAAGGTGTAACCCATCCCTTCCTAGTCAGAAACCTGCATGGCAGTGGCACAGGGTATTTGGTCACTAGCAGCTGGAACTGAGTGGCAGCTGTTTTCAGCAGACCCCTGTGTGACTGAGCAGCCCTATTTAGGGACCACACTGCTCACCCCAATTGGGGAAAGGTGGCCTAAAAGTTACCCATTCAATCACTCACCTGGATAGGTTTCCGCACCTATCGGGTTATTCCACTACTGCGGTCGAAATAAGAAACAATACAACCTAAAACTGGCAACGTGGAATGTAAGGACTCTCCTGGACCCGTATGGCATCTCTGACAGAGCTCACCAGAGAACAACCTTGATCGCTGCTGAGCTGAGGCGCTACAGCATCGACATTGCTGCCTTGAGTGAGACCAGGCTTCTGGATACACACGCACACACAAATATATATATATATATGTCAGAAAATGATAAAAGTAGTAGTGGTGTGGGGTTACAGGGTGGGGGGGGGGTGGTGACTGATGGAAAATGATATAGTAGTGTAGTAGTGGTGGGGTGGGTTAATGAATGGGGTGATTGTACATCAGATAGGTGAACAGTGATTACAGAGTCACAACATATAACCATATAACCATATAACAATCACAGCACGGAAACAGGCCATTCCGGCCCTCCTAGTCCGTGCCGAACTCTTAATCTCACCTAGTCCCACCTACCCGCACTCAGCCCATAACCCTCCACTCCTTTCCTGTCCATATACCTATCCAATTTTACCTTAAATGACACAACTGAACTGGCCTCTACTACTTCTACAGGAAGCTCATTCCACACAGCTATCACTCTCTGAGTAAAGAAATACCTCCTCGTGTTTCCCTTAAACTTTTGCCCCCTAACTCTCAAATCATGTCCTCTCGTTTGAATCTCCCCTACTCTCAAAGGAAACAGCCTATTCACGTCAACTCTATCTATCCCTCTCAACATTTTAAATACCTCGATCAAATCCCCCCTCAACCTTCTACGCTCCAATGAATAGAGACCTAACTTGTTCAACCTTTCTCTGTAACTTAAGTGCTGAAACCCAGGTAACATCCTAGTAAATCGTCTCTGCACTCTCTCTAATTTATTGATATCTTTCCTATAATTCGGTGACCAGAACTGTACACAATATTCCAAATTTGGCCTTACCAATGCCTTGTACAATTTTAACATTACATCCCAACTTCTGTACTCAATGCTCTGATTTATAAAGGCCAGCGTTCCAAAAGCCTTCTTCACCACCCTATCTACATGAGACTCCACCTTCAGGGAACTATGCACTGTTATTCCTAGATCTCTCTGTTCCACTGCATTCCTCAATGCCCTACCATTTACCCTGTATGTTCTATTTGGATTATTCCTGCCAAAATGTAGAACCTCACACTTCTCAGCATTAAACTCCATCTGCCAACGTTCAGCCCATTCTTCTAACCGGCATAAATCTCCCTGCAAGCTTTGAAAACCCACCTCATTATCCACAACACCTCCTACCTTAGTATCATCAGCATACTTACTAATCCAATTTACCACCCCATCATCCAGATCATTTATGTATATTACAAACAACATTGGGCCCAAAACAGATCCCTGAGGCACCCCGCTAGTCACCGGCCTCCATCCCGATAAACAATTATCCACCACTACGCTCTGGCATCTCCCATCTAGCCACTGTTGAATCCATTTTATTACTCCAGCATTAATACCTAACGACTGAACGATTGACATATCCAATCTTATTAATATCAATGGTTTTTATATCGTGACTGCAGTGTGATTACAGTTCCTGCTGGTGGCAATATCATGCTATTGCACAACTGTATTCTTAGTGACGCCACCCTGCCATTCCTCCCTTGCCCACTGCAGAAAATATTACAGCACAATAGATTCCCAAGTGCAGGCACAGACAATTCTATTACAGAAGCAAAACAAGTGTCTGGGTCAGTTGAAACTGTTTATTTCAAAAACTGAATCCCCAAATACTAGAAGAACAAAAGAATCAAAGGTAAAATGACTGTCTCCTTGTCTCTGTGGTTTTCCAGCACACTAATATTTACCTTCAGTCTGAATACTTCTTATCCTTAGTATAAATTATAAACATGCATACACTTAGGACAAAGGTATTTTTTTCTGCTTCTATAAACTGAAATTCTGGACCATGATTTATTGCTTTGCTACCACAGATTGGTATGCTATGTATCACTTCAACAAAACATATTCCTGTGTTTACTTCTTGATGGAGATTAGCAATACTGTATAAACCTATCCCTGAGAATAAACTCTTCTCGGGCTTCCAGCCAGGTACATGTATCAATTTTAACTGACATTTCGATGACAAACTCAACCATTTTAATCATCTTCCCTGTTGGTTAAAAGATTATTTGTCAGAAAGCACTATATCCTTTTACTATTTCTGAAAATTTTTTCACTTTGTTTTTCCTAATCTTCAGTCCTCTACTGATTTTGCTTTCTTTGTACTTGCCTCAATAAGGATTGATTTGTATTTTTCAAGGCTATGCTCAGAATTTCATAAATCCATCTCCCATGCCAGGTTTCACAAATCTATATGTCAGTTCACCTACATTCAAATGTTAACATTTTAGCACCTTAAATAGCTCAAAAAATGTCAGTAACAAACTGAGTTACCAGCTTGGAGCAATTATAGGAAAGGTAACAAGGGTAGAAATGGCAAACAAACTGGTTCAGCGGCTGAATGAAAGGGCATGTTGATGTGTCGTTGGTTGTTAATGCTAGCGGTTCTCAACGTGAGCTGTATGTCCCCCTCCCCCCACCAAGGGGGTGATGCTGGATTTTGTAAAAGCCACAAGTACAAAACAAGAAACTAGAGGCCACAGTAGTTTCTGAATGGGCCATGGTAAGTTTACTATTTAATGAAATATTATTATAAACAAAAAAATGAATATGTACAGTACTGTGTAAAAGTCTTAGTCATCCTAGATATTTTATATAAATTCTGTTTTTAATGTTTACTTTTTATCTTCTGCATTAATGCATCAGTAGAAAAGAGCTAATTTTAGATTTCCAAGCATTAATTTTCCAAAAAATTAAATGTAACAGAGAAAGTTTTGTATTTCGTTAAAGAAAGCAACATATTAAGTAATAGACCACTTTTCAAATAAAAACTTGATGAGTTTGTAGGTACATAGCCCCCAGTGCACGATTAAACAAAGATAACAAACAGATACTAATGATCAATGACATAATGAGCAAAGTGAACTAAATTGATTAACTGAAACAGAAATGGGTGTAGAAGGAATCAAACTGGGTGAAGGTGTGGCAAATCTGTTTAACCCTCAAATCATCAATTCTTACACCATGGCAGGAATGAACAGAGCAACAAGACACAAGGTGGTCATCTTGCATCAGCAAGGTCTCTCCCAAGAATAAATTTTGTGGCAGACAGGAGCTAAGATGTGCTGTCCAAGCTCTTCTGAAGAAGCACAAAGAAATGGGCAAGGTTGAGGACCAGAAACTCAGTGATTGGCCATATAAACTAAGTGCAGCAGATGAGAGATACATCAAACTGACGTCCCTTTTAAATCAGGTCCAGCACTGCTATCAGCTCTGAACTCACAGAAACCACTGGAACCCAAGTAAACTCCTCCACAGTAATGAGAGACGCAGAGATGGCAGAGGAACTGAATGCGTATTTTGTATCAGTCTTCATAGTGGAAGACATCTGTAGATTACCAGACATTCAAGAGTGTCATGGAATTGAAGTATGTGCAGTGAAAATTACAACTGAGAAGGTACTCAGGAAGCTTAATGGTTTGAGGGTGGAAAATTTTCCTGGACCTGATGGAATGAACCCTCAGGTTCTGAAGGAAGTAGCTGGAGAGACTGCGGAGGCATTAATGATGATCTTTCAAGAATCGATAGATTCCGTCATTGTACTGGATGACTGGAAAATTGCAAATGTTACTCCACTATTTAAAAAGGGTGGGAGGCAGCAGAAAGGAAACTATAGACCTGTTAGCCTGACATCAGTGGTTGGGAAGTTGTTGGAATCAATTGTTAAGGATGAGATTATGGAGTACCTGGAGGCAGATGACAAGATAGGCCAAAGCCAGTATGGTTTCCTGAAAGGAAAATCCTGCCTGACTAACCTACTGCAATTTTTTGAGGAAATTATAAGGAGGGTAGACAAAGGAGTGCAGTTGATGTGGTGTAATTGGATTTTCAAAAGAACTTTGACAAGGTGCCGCACATGAGGCTGCTTAGCAAGATAGGAGCCCATGGAATTACAGGGAAGTTACTAGCATGGGTGGAGCACTGGCTAATTGGCAGAAAACAGAGAGTGGGAGTAAATGGATCCTATTCTGGCTGGCTGCCGGTTATCTGTGAAGTTCCAAGAGGTCAGTATTGGGACCGCTGCTTTTTATGACATATGTCAATGATTTGGACTATGGTTTTAATGGATTTGTGGCTAAATTTGCTGATGATACAAAGATAGGTGAAGGAGCAGGTAGAGTTGAGGAAATAGAGAGCCTGCAGAGAGACTTAGATAGCTTAGGAGAATGAACAATGAAGTAGCAAATGAAATACAATGTTGGAAAGTGTACGGTCATGCACTTTGGTGGAAGAAATAAATGGGCAAACTAAGGACAGAATTCAAAATGCAGAGATGCAAAGGGACTCAGGAGTCCTTGTGTAGGATACCCTGAAGGTTAACTTCCAGGTTGAGTCAGTGATACAGAAGGTGAATGTAATGTTGGCATTCATTTCTAGAGGTATAGAATATAAGAGCAGGGATGTGATGTTGAGGCTCTATAATGCATTTGTGAGACCACACGAGTATTGTGTGCCGTTTTGGGCTCTTTATTTTAGAAAGGATATTGGAGATGGTTCAGAGAAGATTCACAAGAATGATTCCAGGAATGAAAAGGGTTACCAAAAGAGTAACGTCTGGCATCTCTTGGGCTGTATTCCCTGGAGTTCATGGGGAATGAGGAGGATCGCAAAGAAACATTCCAAATGTTAAAAGGCCTGAACAGATTAGATATCTGGGCATCAAAGGGTATGGGTTGAAGGTAGGGGAGTGGGATGACTGGAAGAATTGGATCAGCCCATGATTGAATGGCGGAGCAGACTCGATGGGCTGAATGGCCTACTTCTGCTCCTATATCTTATGGTCTTATAGTACAGAGAAGTCTAATCAGAAGAGATCTTCATGGAAGAGTTGCTGCCACCTTCGCACAAAAAATACAAGTAGTGGGGTGCTGAACAATGGTAGCAAGTGCTCTGGACTGACAAGTCAAAATTTGAATTTTTTGGCTCAAACAGGAGATAGTTTGTCTGTAGATGAACTGGCGAGCACTACATGGATGAGTGTCTGCAGCCAACAGTGAAACACAGCATAGGTTCCCTGTAGGTTGGGGCTGCATTTCCGTAAATGGAGCTGGTGATCTGGTCAGAATTGATGGAATCCTCAATGTAAAGAAATACAAGCAGATTGTTATCCATGAGGCAATACCATCAGGAAGGCATCAGATTGGTCTTAACTTCATTCTGCAGCAGGACAATGACCCCAAACACATGGCCAGGGTCGTAAAGAACTATCTTCAGCAAAAAGAAGAAACAGATGGTATGGCCTCCAGCGTCCTGATCTCAACATTATCGAGGCTTCCTGGGATTACCTGGAAAGACAGAAGCAAACAAGACACCCATGTCTGCAGAAGAAATGTGGCAAGTTCTCCAAGATGCTTGGAGCAACATACCAGCCAATTTTCTTATAACACAACACGAATGTGCACCTAAGAGAATTGGTGCAGTTTTAAAGGCAGAAGGATGTCACACCAAATATTGATTTGATTTAGGTTTTTACTAATTACTGCTCTTATATAGTAAGTACTTTGATATTTATAAACTTTTCATTTCATTTCTGACAGCATCTTCACTATACATGTGCCTAAGACTTTTGCACAGTACTGTAATTTAATTGGAACCCTGAATGAAATAAATGGGAAAATATGGTCAATCAGTGTTTCCTAACCATTTTTAGCCCAACACTCCCTAAAGCACTTTCATACTTGCCAATGTCCCTCTTAGGCACAATATACTTTCCAGTGCCCCCATAGTATAAAAAACATGTCTACCATACACTAACATGAGAAAAATAATTCTGCTTTAAATTTTTGTTTGTCTTTAAACCTAGCTTACACAGTGCCCATGCACTGTACAGCAGCTTCAATATCAAAGTGATCCTTGAGCTTGATGGTTTTTAGCAAGAATTGAAATATCTGGTTCAAGTTATGACAGCAAAAGCCTCAAATCCCTACGTATAACAATGCCCAAACTTTTTACTGTTTTTCACAAACAAGAGAAAATCTGCAGATGCTGGAAATCCAAGCAACACACACAGATTGCTATTGGAACTCAGCAGGCCACACAGCATCTAGGAAAAGAGTATAGTGGGTGTTTCTGGCCAAAACCCTTTGGTAGGACAGGAGCTTTTTTCTCCAGTCCTGCCAAAGGGTTTTGGCCCGAAATGTAAATTGTACTCTTTTCCTAGATGCTACCTGGCCTGCTGAGTTCCAACAGCATGTTGTGTGTGTTGTTCGGTTTTTGTTTTTTGTAAGTATATAGTTCAATGCACTGAAGCCTCTTTCAACAAGTTAAGAGAATGGAAATACAATGAAGAGCAGTTTGGCTCTTCTCCAAAGACCAGGAAACTTTGCATGACAGTGTAGCCACATACCACAAAAGCTGACATTTTTGCTTCTTCGTCATTCTGAATATCGATAATTTCTTCTTGCAAGCTCTTATCCTGTTCTTCCACCTTGCAAAGAAATGGGTTAGTTACCCAGTATGGAATTTCCAGATCATTCAAATCCTTGAGTTGATTCTGAAAATCCTTCTTCAGTGACAGAGATGTAAGCAGTAGTCTTGCAAATCACCATCTGTGAAAGAGAGTGCCATAATTCCCGCGCAGGGAAATTGTGGGAACATTCTTCCTCCAATGTTTTGTTTATATATTTCCAATGTTCTGATAGAAGTGGACATTGCACTTTTTGCCTGGATTAAACTGAAATTCTCACCCTGCAGTTTCATATTTAGAATGTTCATTTTGTCATACAGATTGGCTAGGTGTGGCACATTTCCATATGGAAGTTCAATCTTTCTTCCAAGCTCTTGTCGACTTTGAGCAAAAATTCAACCACAATGTCAAAAAGATCAGACACATTTTAATCAGCAGCTTTTTGACAGGCAATACACTTTAGTGTGAAGAAGCAAGCATTCGGACTCTTCATTGTTATCTTGACATAACTGGTAAAATATTCTGCTATTTAATGGGTGAGCTTTAATTCTGTTGATAGCAGACATTACAAGAGTCATGCTTGAAAAAAGTCACCGGCTGAGGTTTTTAGCTGGGAGATGTTGACGATGAATCACACAGTGGATTGTAACAGACTTGGAAATGTTTTTTCATAAATGCCACTAAACCAGCATGGCGACCTATCATACACGGTGCTCCATCTGTTGTACAAGAAATCATGTTCCTAATCAGAATATTTTTATCCTCAATATATATTTTGAGCTTGTCGTATATTGATTCTCTGTTAATATTTGTTTTTTAATTTTCACAAGAGAATCTCTTCATAAATTTTTCCATTTTAGATAAACCGTACATATGCTATTAGCAATGCCTCATTATTTTACAGTTGACTCATCCAGCTGTATCCCAAATTCTGTTTTTTGTAGCTCTATGCATAGTTGATACTAAATGTCTTCATTCGTTTTGTCAATACGAGCTACAGAGATATTACTCAGAAGAAATGATCTTAAAATACCAGTATCTATTTTGAAAACAGTGGCAAGCACTTCCAATACTGTATGCATTATTAATCTTTCACCAATTATATGAGATTTTTCAAACTTTGCTATCATTTTGGAAATGTTATAAGAAGCAATAAGACCATTATCAAGGCAAGTTTTAGCTTTCTTGGCAAATGACTCGAATGTACGATGGTTTTCAAATGTTACTTTCATCTTCTGGAACTGAATAATACCATAAGTAGTCCTTTACAGAAGTGTTCCTGCAATCTTGATGGTTTCATGGCTTCATTAGACTGTATAGTATTACAAAAAAGACACATGGGGCATCGCTGATTTGATGGAAACAGGGGAAAAAAACATACACCAGGTATATAACAATGTATTGAAGCACCTTCTGTAGTTTCTGTCTCTTAGCAGAATTAGAATCAAGGATTCACCGCCTTCAGACTCAGAGATTGTGCTGTATGTATTTATCCCTCATTAATAGGGCTAAATTAAAATAAAAAACTAACACAAACTGGGAATGCCTAAAGGACATTGACAAGAGCACCGAGTTGACATGGATAGAACGATGGTGGGGCAAAGATGTTCACAACAGCGAAAATTACGTTGACAAGGATTCAGATTTAGTCAGAATAGAGCTGGTGTTCGGCAAGCTAACTTTATTCTATTCCATTTAGCATGAATGACCAATCACATAAGGTCTCATAATCCCCAAATATGGTTCTTGACTGTACAGATAAAGCTGAGGTCACTTTGAACACCTCAAGAGGAATCCTCTGGGTCAGCAGGTTCACTGATTGGTTCTATTTCAACATCTGGTTCCAGCCAGTGCTGTGTCATTGCGTGACCTGTTTTCTGTAGATCTGTAGAGAAAGTTGAGAGAGTGTACTTGACTTACCAACTGTTAAATTTCATGAATTGGTTTCATGTCGCAAGTCAAGGGGAACTGTTTATACATCCCTAACAATGTCTGTTTGGTTGATACAGTCGGATGAGACTGCCAAGTTGTGACAACAAGTTTTCACTGTCTGCAGAGCTATGATTCTTCCTGTGTTCCAGTGCTTCATCCTCTTTTCTGGAAGTCACTGCTCTTCTTACAGTCTGTCAGGTCTCATGCCTCAAGTTAGGGTGCCACTTACCACCCCCCAAGAATCTTTAATGCCCCCCAATGTCTTCTATTTCCCCTAATGCCACCTTAGGACACGCTACCGCCCCCGCTGGTAATCACTGTGCTCAACGATGCAGATTAAGTCTACAAAACAGTTTAGGTTGTGAGTGGGGGGGGGGGGGGGGTGGGAGGAGAGAATGCGGCACATCAATCATTAACTCTGCTTCTGCTTAACCATGCACAACTCACCATCAGGACACCCTGATGAGCCCCACTCCACATCCACCCTCAAAAATCACAAACTACAGACTGGGTGGTGCTGGCTTAAGTGAGGCTAATCAGTGAGAGGCTGGTTCTGTTTGCCTTTCTCTGACCTGTGCATGTGATAAAACATGACATGAAGGCTGCAGTTACTGCAGTGAGGTCATCTGCTAGAAACAACTAAACTGTAGAGCGGCAAGAACACAAGCCTACCACTGCATCACCATCAGCCATGACAATTTCAATTAAATTCCTCATATTTATCATCTTTTGAAAGGAAGTTCAATTCACTTTTCTTGGTGAATACATGCTCTTTATTGCCATATTTTTAACAATCTGGCTAAAAAAAACTGCTAAATTTTTAAAATTCTGCCTAAAAAGCTAGTTTTATTTTACATGTAAAATAAAAGATTGCAATCTCATACCATGCAAAGAGACTATTACTGTTTTCCTTGGAAAACTCAAACTTTTCAGTAGCAATATTGGACATCTTGAGTTTTATGCAATTTCCTTCACTGGCCACTCTTTAAATTGTATTGCAAGATGATGATCTAATTGCATATTGATTATTTGACTCCAACATCCACGGAGAGGAACAGTTGACGATTTGATCTGAGACCCAAGATCCTGATCAAGGGTCTCAGCCTGAAACATACACTGTTTATTCCCCTCCATTGATGCTGTCTGATTTTATACTTAAATTTATATAAATCTTACATCTGTCCCACAATGTGAGGGAGTAAAAATCTTTGCATCATGACTCTATCACACGTACAAATTTGGTTTGTAGAAAGAAGCTGTCCCCTAGCCTGTTAATCCTGGCTTTAATGCTGCAGTACCATTTGTCAGACAGAAGCAGCTGAAAGTTTATGGTTGAGGTGACTGGTGTCCCTGATGATTTTCCAGGGCTTCTTTACACACCTGCTGCTGGTAGTGTCCTCAATGGAGGGAAGTTCACACCCACAGATGCACTGGGCCATCCGAACCACTCTCTGCAGTGCCCAGCAATCAAGGTTGGTGCAATTCCCGTACCAAGTGGTGTTACCGCCAGTCAGGACCTCTCAATGGTGCCCTCTAAAAGGTCTTGAGGATTTGGGGGCTCATGTCGATCTTCTTAAGTTGCCTGAGGTGGAAGAGATGCTATTGTGCTTTTTTAGCCACACAACCAGTGTGTACAGCCCAAGTGAAATCTTCAGTGATGTGTAAATCGAGGAACTTGAAACTACTCACCCTTTCAACAGCAGTCCCATTGATGATGACTGGAGCGAGCATACAGGCAGTACCCGAGTTATGAATGTCTGACTTACGAACAATTCTTACTTACGAACGGCCTGCCATAAAGCCTATTATATTGAAAATTCGAGTTAAATACAATTGTTCATAATAACAAACACAGGCACTACATCGTGACGCTCATGAAAACATTGCGCGGCTTCAGCGGTTCGTCGGCTTGAGGAAGGAGAACGCCGTCTGCCGTTTTAAGTCAGATCACGTTGCTGTTAACACTGTGTTGAGTGTGTAACTTTATATTTGGCTTAAAATTTTCTCTTATTTACCATGTCTCCAAAGCGTAAATCCAATGCAAGTGCTGGTGATGGATCAAAGAAAAGGAAAGTGATTACGATTGAAAATAAAGTGGAAATAATAAAGCGATCGGAAAGAGGTGAAATGCCATCGGTCATCAGAAAAGCATTAAGCTACAGTCGGTCAATGATCAGAACAATTTTAAAGGATAAAGTGAGAATAATGGAGCATGTGAAAGGTTCTGGCCCGATGAAAGCTACAATTATTACTAAGCAACACAGTGGTTTGGTTATTGAAATGGAAAGGCTATTGATAATTTGGTTAGATGATCAAAACCAGCGTAATATTCCTATTAGCCTTACTTTACTGCAAGAAAAGGCTCGAAGCCTTTTCAATGATTTAAAAGCTGCATGTACAGCAAGTGAAGGTGATAGTGATGAAGAATTTGTAGTGAGTAGAGGTTCGTTCAATCACTTCAAAGTGAGTGCAATTTTACATAATATTAAAGTGCAAGGTGAAGCAGCCAGTGCCGACCTAAGTGCTGCAAGTGATTTTCCTGAAGTACTTAAAAAAATTATTGAGGAGGAAGATTATTTGCCAGACCAAATATTTAATTGAGACGAGACTGGCTTATTTTGGAAAAAAATGCCTGAAAGGACCTACATTTCAAAAGAGGAAAAAAATGCACCAGGGCATAAGGCATTGAAGGATAGGCTAACGTTATTGCTTGGGGGTAACGCATCCAGGGATTTCAAGCTCAAGCCTTTGCTTGTGAATTGCTCCCTAAATCAGAGGGCACTTCGCCGTATCATTAAGGCATTTCTTCCTGTTATTTGGAAGGTAAATTCAAAGGCTTAGGCTACAATTGCCAACTGTAGGTCCATCATAATGTTACCTCACGAATGCCCCTTCCGGTATGCAAGACATCAATGGAACAGTATGTAGTTACTTCTATTATTACTTTATTATTATGTACTGTATTATTATGGTTAAGATGTTTTAGTGTATTTGGAATTGTTTCTTAAGTGTTTTATATGCATAGAAAGGTAAAATATATACTATATACTCAGACAAACGTTTGACTAACTGACGCTAAATAATACCGGATGTACCTGTTCCGACTTAAAGACAGACTTAGGAACAGAGCTCGTTCGTAACCCGGGGACTGCCTGTATCTCCATTCCTCCTGTAATCCATGATCAGCTCTTTTGATTTTTGGACATTGAGTGAGAGGTTGGTACCTTGGCACCACTGTGTCAGGGTGTCAACCTCTCCCTGTGGACTGTCTTGTCATTGGTAGAAATAAGGCTGATCTATGTCATGTCATCTGTAAATCTGATCAGCAGATTGGAGCTGTGTGTGGCAGCACAGTCATGGGTGTAAAGTGAGTAGAGGAGGGGACTCAGGACACAACCCTGGGGGCTCCTGCGTTGACAGCCAGAGGGGCAGAGGTGGATGAGCCCATTCTTACCACCTCTCAGTGATCCGATAGGAAGTCAAGGATCCAGCTGCACAAGGCAGGGTGCAGGCTGAGGTTTCAGGAGTCAAACCTCGGCCAAATTATGTTGCTGAGGGCTGAACTGTAGTCCAGGAACAGCGTTCTAATGTATGCATTCCTATTCTCCAGGTGAGTGAGGATGGTGTGTAGTGCTGTGGCTATGGCATCATCAGTAGACAGGTTCCGTCAGTAGGCGAATTGTAGGGGGTCCAGTGTGGGTGGTAGCATGCTGCAGATTTAGTCTTTAACTAGCCTCTCCATGCCCCTTTTACACCATATGCTTGGATTGTGCCAATAAGGCTGATTTGCCAAGGAGTTGACAATAGAACAACACATTGTATAATCATCAGCAAACATCACCACTTCGGATGGAATGAGCGACACTGATGAAGAACTTGAAGATGGTACAGTGTGAGAACTTCTGAGAAACCACTGCTGTGGTGTTCTAGGGCCGGAATCACTGATCTCCAACAGCTACAATTATTTTTACCATTTGAGTGTTTTCCCTTTGATCTCTGCTGACTTCAGGTTTACCAGAGCTCCTTGACGTCACAGTCAGATACCACCTTAACATGAAAACCAATTACTTGCACTACTCCTCTAGAATTAGGCTCTTTGGCCCTTATCTGGACTAAGACTGTGCTGACACCTGGAAGCAAGCAGACCTAGTGAAACCCAAACTGGGCATTGGTAAGCAGTTTTTTGGCAAATTATTGATAGTATTGTTGACAATAACTGAGAATAGACTGACAGGATGCTTTGTATAGATAGGACATATCTAGGCAATTTTCTTCACTGATGTGGACTTTAACTGCATTAGCTTTATTTTATATTTTTAATTATTTGCAATGGATTTTAGTTAATTGGTCCATTAGTTAATCAGGACAGTGACTTATTTGGAACAACTCTTAGAGAAGAAAGACTAATCGAGAAAGTATCTGGGATTCCCTTTATTTATTTTGGACACAATGCTGCTTAATTGGGACAGTAAACTGTTGCTGAAGTTTCCAACTAGCGTCAGAATCATAAACTTGTGTGGCCATTAGACACTACACCATGCTTAAATGAAGTTTTAAAATAGCATCATTTGCATGTGTTTGTGTCCAAAAAGCGGTGATTATTGTCAACGATAGCGAGAAATAAGCAGTAAGACAATTTCAAATTGTTTTATTACCTGCAGTTTCAAGGATTCTGGTTTGAAGATGCCAGAAATGGCTGGGAGTGAAATTTAAATGATTTCATTACCTCAGCAAGTTATGACTATGATGAATCTGAAGGTTTCAACAATCATTTTGAATGTTACAATGAAAATGAAGATTTAGAGGATGCAATCATCGAAAGCATTGTATGAAGACATTCCATAATCTGCATTAGGTATCTATGCTAATTTTGTTGATTTATAGTCAATCAAAAGAACACAGCAGCATGTTGGATGCCCTTTGAATCCAACGATGACAGTCAAATCTGTGCAGAGGAGATTTTAAAGTGGAAAAGCCATTGTAATGGGACAGTACCATTTTCACAACCTCGTAAGTCCAGGTACAGTGGTACAAGATTTCATCATAAAACTGGAGTCTTCCTCAGTTGCAGTGGATAACAATGACTTCTTCCATGCCTTATCTCACCCTCCACTCTCCACAAGTGTTGCAGAACTTCATTCTTGATCGTCGCATCTCATGTTGATCACATTCACCCAAACAACCAGATCTGTCTTCATAGGCTTCTATGTCACTATTTCACCAGAGTATGAAGTTACTGGCTACCCTCACCTGGTTAAGCCCGCCTGTCAAAAACTTGTACCATGGCGTGGCTGATGTCGCTTTCAAACAGCTACTTGGAGATACAGGTAAAAACTGAGTGTCCAGTGGAGACCAAAGGTGAGTGAGCTGCTGCAAAATGAACATGACAAACCCCTTTGCAAGAGCTGCTATCCCTCCCTGGACACCCCATACATGGCAGCATACACTGGAAGGACTCCTCTGTCAATAACTATTAGGAACAAATACAGTTTTATGGTACTGTAGTAGAATTGGTAGTATTCTAATTTGTTCTGCATTTTATTTAAATGCATCTGTCCCTGGCCCAGGCAGATGTCCCCACAAGCTTCAAGATCGCCACCATTGTGCCAGTGCCGAAGCATTCCACTGCCACGGGCCTGAATGACCTCTGCCCAGTTGCACTCACCCCCATCATTGCAAAGTGCTTTGAGAGACTGATTCTATCACATCTGAAATCCTGTCTGCCCACTACCCTGGACCCCCATCAATTTGCCTATCACACCAACAGGTCAACAGAGGACGCCATCTCCACGGCACTTCACTCTGCCCTGACTCACCTGGACAGCCCCAAGTCTTGCGTCAGAATGCTGTTCATTGACTTTAGTTCAGCATTCAATACTGTGACCCCCCTCCAAGCTGATCACCAAACTTCACCAGCTTGGTATCAGTTCATCCCTCTGCAATTGGACCTTGGACTTTCTGACCAACAGACCCCAATCTGTTAAGTTAGACAACCTCTCCTCCTCTACACTCACCCTGAACACCGGTGTGCCTCAAGGCTGTGTGTTGAGAGCGCTTCTGTACTCCCTTTTCACCTATGACTGCGTTCTAACTCCATAATCAAGTTCGCAGATGACACCACAGTGGTTGGCCCAATCAGAGGGGATGATGAGACGGCCTACAGGGATGAGGTCCAGCACCTGGCCGCATGGTGTGCCGACAACAACTTGACTCTTAACACCCAGAAGACCAAGGAGATCATTGTGGACTTCAGGCATGCTAGGAGCCACAGTCACGTACCCACCTACATCAATGGAGCTGTAGTGGAGCGTGTATCAAGCTTCAGATTCCTTGGTGTTCACATTTCTGAGGATCTCACCTGGTCCCTGAACTCCTCCATCCTGATCAAAAAGGCACAACAGCACCTTTATTTCCTGCAGAGCATTAAGAAAGCTCACCTCTGTCCCAGGATACTGATGGATGTTTACCACTATACCACTGAGAGCATACTCACCAACTGCATCTCAGTGTGGTATGGCAATAGTCCCGTATCGGACCGCAAAGCACTCCAGTGTGTGGTGAAAGCTGCCCAGTGGATTATCAGCACCCAATTGCCCACCATTGAGAACATCTACCATAAACGCTGCCTGGACATGGCGAAAAGCATTATCAAGGATGCATCTCACCCTAACCATGGACTTTTTAACTTTCCTCCCATCTGGTAAGTACTACAGGAGCCTCCGCTCTTGCACCAGCAGGCACAGGAAGAGCTTCTTCCTGAGGCTGTGACCCTGCTGAACCTCACATCACAGCGCAAAGCATTACTGCACCCATACTGCACTGTCTCAGTACTTTTATATTTGAGTGCTGCAGCACTTACTTTTTATTCGCAGTTATTTTGTAAATAACACTATTCTTTGCATTTCTGGTTAGATGCTAACTGCATTTCATTTGGCTTTGTATCTGTACTCGGCACAATGACAATAAAGTTGAATCTAATCTAATCTAATCTCAGCTAAACAGAAGTTTGTCTTTTTCATAACGTTTTAACTATTCTCATTAAACTTTAGTTAATTTGCCCAATATGTAGTAGTCCAACTACAAACCAAATCCACTATTTAGAGATACAGAGTGGCAGTATAAGCCCTTCTGGCCCTTCAAGCTGTACCACCAGCAACCCTCAATTTAACCCCAGCCTAATTAAGGGACAATTTACAATGACCATTAACAAATTAACTGTACGGATTTGGACAGTGAGAAAACCCATGCATTCCAAACTCCTTACAGAGGACACCGAGATTCTGAACTCAAACGCCTGGAGTTGTAATAATGTCACACTAACCACTATGCTACTGTGACACTCCAATCATTACTACAGATTGTGCTCCAGATTCGTATTTAGCACTACAGCTGGGATATTGTCTGGTCCTATGTCCAGTGCTCTCACCCATCCCTTGATATTATCTGGAGTAAGTCTAAATGCCTGAAGATTGTCTTCTGTTGTGCAAAAATTTGGAAGAAGGCTCATCTATCTGAACACGTTTAGCTGAACATGGCTGCAACTGCTTCAATCTGGCACTCACGTCTTGGGGCTTGCCATTATGAGCATAGCAGCGGTATGCTAATGCAGTGGTTAGTACAATGCTTTATAGTGTCAATGATAGCGGTTCAATTCCCACTGCTATCTGAAGGGTTTTGTACATTCTCCCCATGACTACATGGATTTATAATGGGTGCATCAGTTCCCTCCTACATTCCAAAGAGATACAGATTAGGGTTAGTAATTTGTGGGAACAATAGGCTGATGCCAGAAGCATGGTGATACTTGTCTATGAAGGTTCTTGGTCATTCAGGTCATCATCAATCAGGTAGTAGTAAATCAAGGCAACTGAACTTGCTGTGTTGTCCAGAGGATGTTTCACCACTCATCTGAGAGATTTCTTCAGTTCTGATGATAACAATGTGCACATTTTGGACAGGGAAGACAGGTGGGTTGAAAGAGGGGTTAAAGAAGCCATCTTTGTCAAACTGAAAAACCCATCTCTGAACACAGGGGGTGAGGTACGACACCACCTATCAGCTACTTATAATGCAGTCCTAACATCTCTACCCCAGGTTCTCCATAACATTTTACACCTCCGTTCACACAAAGATAAGACAAATGACCTTCTCATAATCTCTACAACTCTTAACAACCCTCATGTGTTATTATACCTTTAAGCAACTCATAGAGTTTATATGCCAGAAAACTAACCCCCATTGATCAGAACTGAAGCCTCTCAGATGAGTGGCGAACGTCTTCTAGACAACACAGCAAATCCAGTGATTTATTACTGCTTGATATGGAAACACTTGTGGGCTGACCCCCCAGCACATCCTCATACTGTACTGGTCGTTGGCGCAAAATAATACATTTCACTGTTTTGATGTACATATGGCAAATAAAGCTAATAATAAATCTTTATTCTTAAAATCTCCTTTCTCCCTTTGTTATTAATTATTCCCACTATTCACAAGTAGAGATGGTAGGAGTGTACAACTCCAGTCTGATCCGTTGGTTGTGAGATCGATTAGTTCTGTAGGCAGGTTCTGATATTGAGTATACATGTAGTTTGTGTTGTAACTTCGCCAGAATGACGCTTCATTATTTTTAGGCTCAACTGGTGCTGTTCCTGGTAGATTATTCCTACTCTTTAATGAACCAGAGTTGATACCCTAGATCAGCCAGACCATGCAGTTACAGATTGTGTGCAACAGGGTTGAATACTGTCCGTCTCACTCTGAACATCTATTCCAGAATTTTGTAGCATTTTGAGGGAGTGTTAGGTCAACAATGTTTGGGAATTTAGAATTGGACAGCTCTACAGATTAATTTAAAATCTGGCAGTATTAGGAATTACTGAGTTTTCACTGCATTGGGCTATAGGTGGGGATGTGACAGCACTGTGGATTTCCTGGGAACACAGAGTAGGCCATGGTTGTAGTAGCAACATAGCAAGTGGCAATTTCAGAAATATTCAACAGAACTACCAATGGCAGAAACAAGTGTATTAACAAAAGATACTTAGAAGTACAGACAACAGTAAAATTTAACTAGAAGACAGTGGATTCTCAGGAGACTCTTGTCAATCTACACCGACAAGATAAAATCTGAACCAAATAGGTACAGTAGCCCAACAATCACTGCTCTGACTTTGCCTACAATGCAAGTATTCACAACTTGTTGCTTAAAACTTTAGCGAAGATTGCCATCCATTTTAAATTGGACTTCTGTCCATCTATTTTGCAAGAGAGGTCACTTGCGTCAAATAGGATATTTCTCACACCCTTACTTCACTCCTCACCATCCTTACTGTCATAAAGCACTCAAGAAAAACACGGTCATTTCAATTAATTATACTGGACAGCAGACAGACTACTCTACCCACAAAGACAGAAACATGAAAATGTGTAAAACTGTACCTGCAGGGTCTGCCAAAGGTGTTGTGTTCTTTTGTTGCTATGTGACTCTTCAAAATCCTGATCTCTTGCTCGACTTCGGTTCTGTGCAAAAAATTAAAGATTCAAATTTTAACAGATAAATCACAATTCTTTGTGATATAATCACAGGTAATTTGGCAGCTAATGTTACTGTAGAAAGATCGGCTATTCAACTGTAAATTAGAACAATAGATTTGAAATCCAGATTGAGACACAACAAAGTTGCTCACAGTTCATTTAACCTTGCAGAATCCCTCTCACCAACATCTGGGACTGACGTCTCACAAATTCATCATCATTATGTGTGGTGTCATATGACGTGGGCAATCCTGGTCTTTGACAATGATTGCTCTTGGCAAAATTGTTTACAGAAGTGGGTTGCCATTGCCTTCTTCAGTGCAGAATCTTTACAAGACAGGTGACCCCAGCCATTATCAATACTCTTCAGAGATTGTCTGCCTGGCAACAGTGGTCACATAACCAGAACTTAAGATATACACCAGCTATTCATACAAACATCTCCCACCCGCTCCCTTGGTTTCACAAGACTCTGATTTTGGGAGCTAAGCAGGGGCTACACCTTGCCCAAGAGGGATCTGCAGGCTAATGGAGGGAAGGAGCACCTTACACCTCCTTTGGTAGAGACGTAACTCTACCCTGAGCAAGAGATCAGGATTTTGAAGAATCACATAGCCATCAATTGAGCTGAATATGAAGGAGCCTACATGGCAGGAAATCCAGGACATCATCCGGAAAGCTAAAGCATCAGCTGCCCCAGGCCCAAGCGGCATACCTTATAATGTGTATAAGAAATGCCCAAAACTCTTCAGAGGCTGTGGAAGGTCGTGATAAAGATCTGGGCCAAAGGAACTATTCCTTCAGGTTGGAAATTGTCAGAAGGAAGCTCTATTCCAAAGGAAGAGGATTCTTCCACAATTGCCCAGTTTAGGACAATTTCTCTCTTGAACGTGGAATGTAAGATTTTCTTTCCTGTGCTTGTAAGGCTGACTTCTTACATGACGCAGAACTGCTGTATCAACACATCCATCCAGAAAGGCAGCATTCCAGGCTTTTTGGGGTGTCTGGAACACACCTCAGTGATTAGCCATATGATCCATGAGGCCAAGCAGAAAAAAGGCGACCTAACAGCTGTTTGGTTAGACCTCGCGAACACCTACAAGTCTATTCCACATGAAGTACATCCTAGAAGGACTTGACCACTACTACATCCCAGTGGCTATTTGAGACGTGATCACCAGCTACCTAGGAGGATTCAAACTCAGGTTTACATCAGCCTATTTCACTAGTTGGCAGGACCTCCGGAAGGGAATTCCAACAGGCTGCACCATCACCCTAAGCTGAACTTACATAAAAGTGAGCTATTTCCTTTAAATGACCTAATGTCATCAAATGCCAAATTTCCGTTCCAAGTTGTTACAAGTCAATTTACATATCTAGGTGTAACAATTACTAAAAACTTCAAGAATTTATTTAAAGAAAACTTAAACCCCTTATTGAATTATGTGAAAAAGACGCTTTCTAAATGGTCTCCTCTTTCTTTATCCCTAATTGGCCGAATTAATTCAATTAAAATGAAGATTCTTCCTAAATTTTTATATCTTTTTCAGGCTTTACCTATTTTTATTCCTAAGACCTACTTTGATTCTTTAGATTCAATTTTAACATTTTATATTTGGAATAATAAACAAGCTCGTTTAAGTAAAGTTTACCTACAAAGAAATAAAGAGATGGGTGGATTAGTCCTACCCAATTTTAGGTTTTACTACTGGGCTGCCAATATAAGGAATATTACTTTTTGGTCCTATTATATTTATCGTAAGATTGTCCATCATGGGTCTCCTTAGAAGTTAATTCTGTAAAAAATTCCTCTATTGTCTCTCTTCTTGGATCATACTCTTCTTTTTCAGCAAATAAAACAACAGATAACATAATTGTTAAACAAACTTTAAGGATCTGGTCTCAATTTAGAAAATTTTTTGGTTTAGTAAATTTTTCATTATCATCTCCCATTCTCCTTAATTCTTTTTTTATCCCTTCCATGACTGACAAAGTCTTTAAGGATTGGGATGAACTATAGGTATTAAGTGTTTTTGGGACCTGTTTATCTCAGGATCTCTTGCTTCATTTGGCTAATTGTCAACTAAATTTGCACTGCCAAAAACACATTTTTACAGATACCTTCAAATTAGAGATTTCTTACGTTTCCAATTAACTACTTTTCCTATAGGTTCTGATAAAAATTTACTGGATAATCTTTTAAATTTAAAACCTTTTGTTAATGGTTCTATTACCGGTATCTATAACTTGTTGATTGATTCTAGACAAGACTTTTTAGATTACATGAAAAAAGCTTGGGAGGATGACCTAAATTGTCAGATTTCTGATGAAAGATGGAATAAAATGGTTAATAAATCATCTTTCTGTGCTCATCATTCTCTTCTACAATTTAAAGTGGTTAATAGAGCTTACATTTCTAAACAGAAGCTGTCCAGTTTTTATCTGAACGTTTCTCCACTTTGTAATAAATGCAACTCTGCTGATGCCTCTTTAATTCATATGTTTTGGTTTTGCCCTAAAATTCAAAAGTTTTGGCGGGAAGTATTCCATACCTTCTCACAACTTTTTAGGGTCCAATTTTGACCCAAATGCCCTTACTGCCCTGTTTTGTATTATTGCAAATGAAGATATAACTTTAAATACTCCTAACCTACAGGTTTTAGTTTTTACCTCTCTTTTATCAAGGAGAGCAATCTTGCTTAAATGGAAAGAGCCTACCCCTCCTACACATCTTCAATGGCTACATGATATTATGTCTTATTTAAATTTAGAGAAGATCCGCTGCTCAGTCTTAAATTCAAAACAATCTTTTTATGATATCTGGGGACCTTCCTAAATTACTTTTCCAATTTATAAAGTTTAACAGTGCACAGACTTTTATGTATATTTCTATCTTCTCTTCTTAAGCAAATATGTTTTCTTTTCTAATTATCCATTATCATCCATCAGCTTTTCTCTTTGGTAGTTGGTAGGGGGTTGACTTTTTTATATAAAAAATTTCTTTTATGATATATGACTTAACTTTAAATTTTTGATTAGAGTGGTATACCTTTATGTGATATGCTATAACATTTTGATCAATTTTATTATATGAATATATGAATGTACACAATTTATGTTGAGATGTATCTATGTGTTGCACTCTGTAAATCTTGTTTTTTCTTCTGAATAAAAATATTGTAAAAAGAAAAGACCACTACTACATCCCAGTGGCTATTTGAGACGTGATCACCAGCTACCTAGGAGGATTCAAACTCAGGTTTACATCAGCCCATTTCACAACTAGTTGGCAGGACCGCCAGAAGGGAATTCCAACAGGGTGCACCATCTCCCCCACCCTACTTATTATGGGAACGAACCTCCTAAAATCAGCAGCAGAAGACGTGACCCGCGGCCCAATGCTGGAGTCGGGCATTGCCCAGCTGGCTCTACAAGGGTTCATGGACGACATTACTATAACACCTGTGTCACATATCCAAGCAAGATGGGTATTGGAAATCCTGGACAAAGTAGCCACTTGGGCGAGGATGTCCTTCAAGGCCAAGAAGTCCAGGTGTATGGTGATCAGAAAGGGCAAAGTAACTAGCAAGTTTAGCCTCCAAGTTCAGGATGAGGTCATCCCTTCCATCGAAGATTACCCGATAAAATGCTTGGGGAAATGGTTTAATGCGTCACTGACAGATGGGGGCAATGTCACTCTGTGGTCAAAAGGGGTCACTGGATCATATACTGTCCGGGTGTAAAACAGCTCTAATTCAAGGACGGTATAGGTGGCACCACGATAAGGTGTTGCTGGCTCTTGCTGACACACTAGAGTGAGAGAGATGCAAGAAGAGGACGGCTGGCACAGATTTGAGGAAGGCCATCACCTTCATCAAAGAGGGAGCCAGGCCTTTCATAACTAAACAACCAAGGTCAAATCTGCTGCTAACGGCCAGGTCCTGGGAGATAAGGGTCGATGAGGGAAGGAGGCTGCAGTTCCCGGAGGTGGTGCACACAACCCTCCGCCTGGACATTGTATTGTGGTCAACTGAAGACCAGAAGATAATTCTGGTTTAGCTGACAGTGCCATGGGAGGAGGGATGGGAAGAGGCCTATGAGAGAAAGGCCTTGAAGTACCAGCCCTTAGTACAGGAGTGCAAAGACAAGGGATGGCAGGCATGGTTGTTCCCTGTGGAGATTGGCTGCAGAGGTTACCCAGCCAAATCAGCATGGCAGTTGTTCTCAGCTCTGGGCCTGGACAAAAGGAGCGAAAAACAAGCAGTTTGTAGGATGGGGGAAGAGGCAGAATGAGCCTCTTGTTGAATTTGGAGTAGGAGAGAAGAGGGAAGCTGGAAGCCAGGAGCAGATGGGCAGTGATTTGGCTACCACTGCCAGCCCACCAACTGGAGAGTGTTGTGGTTAAGGGTTGAAACACTCTGTGAAGGTTGGGAACAACCTGATGACACCTGCTCCTGGCTGAAGGCTACGGCTACCTCACAAGGTATCTAGAGAATGCACCCTTCACCATGTATGTAACATGCACCTTTCAGCATAGTGAGATAGTGTGACTGAAACTAGAGGCTACAGGTTCAAGGTGAGAGGAGAAAGATATAAATGGGACCCAAGGGCAACCTTTTCATACAGAACGTTGTATATGCTGAATGAGTTTGCAGAGGAAGTGGGTCCATTTAAATCTCAGTGACTGTTGTGTTGGCTGGGTAAAAGTTGTTTTACACAGGCTGAATCTTAAAGTACAGGTCTGTTTTTAACATTGGTTCTTTATCTCTGGTTGAAACACACACACTTTACTCACCTCTGCAATTTCATTTTGTTCACTTTCTCTCTCTTCTCCAACAGAAAGCTGAATAACTAATGACTCCTCAAGAGTGAGATCCACCTGCATTAAGTCAGAGTCAGATTGTTCCTATTTAAAAGCAAAATGAAATCTATTAAATTTTATAAAAAAATTCATTGTGTTTTGTCTTACATTTACAAAGATTTACTAGTAAATATTCCATCGAGGGCTTAATTAAATTGTAACAATGCGAAGTTTGAGAACCAGGCTCGCTGTGTCGGTGTTTACATAAGCCACCAAGCAACTCAATCAACTGCAGATAAGTGCTGAATCATTCCGTTAAAGAAAAGCAACTTTTTTTTTGTTTTATACAGGATAATGTGGTTTTCTTTCTATGGCATTCTACAATACAGATATCTCCCCCCTTTACAAAGGTAGAGTGTTCCTATGAAACCTTTCTTAAGCCGAAATGGCATAAAGCCAAGAACCATTAATTTATACGGGAAAAATTTTCATAAAAGCAAAAATCCTCTTTGTAATGCGAAAACAGGTTACTAATGTAGGTCTTTAGTAAAAGCGAAGTGGCATAATGCAAACATTCATAAAGTGGGGAACACCTGTATACAATTTAAGTTCCACATTTGGCTGAAGATATGTCTCAGCAATCAACCTTTTAGTGAAGTCAACCAGAATCCCAGCAATGGTGACACTCTTTTTTAAAAAAAATCACTAACAACTGAATATTGCTAATTACTTAGGTATATGTTTGTAATTCTCTTCTCTCCATAGATTTGGGTAATTACTTCATAACGAGAATTTTAAAAAAATGAAAAGCATTATGTTATTCAGGGCTGAGTAGAGAACATTGAGATTACCTGAATCTAACATCACTATGCAATATTTCTTGAGAAGTAAAGAAGACTATAAAAGACTTACTTACGTGAAAAAGAACCATATTTATAAAAAATAATGCAATTAAAGTTTTTTAAACCACATGGTAGAAATACTTAATATGAATAAAGTGCTTATCAGAATCAAGTTTACTATCACTGGAATTTGTTGTGAAATTTGTTGTTTTGTGGCGGTACATTGCAACTTTATTAGAGCACAAATATCTCACTCTGGTGCTTCTATACCACTTTTGCTGAAATGTGTAACAATGGACAGGTTAGAAATATCCCAAAAAATCACTAACCAGAAATGGGAAAATGCACTCTAGCTGCTAGATTTCCACTCAGCTTCTCATGTTACAAGCCATGTGAGGTCTAGAAGGCACATGCTTTGTGCCAGAGCTAACATGGAGATCAGGTGCTAGGAATTGGCTGTAAACCTATCTGCCTGCTTAGGGATCCTTAACAGAGTCTGTCTGCCATCTGAATAACCCTGACAATATGTCTGCTATTGCTCCTAATAGGTATAATTTCCCCCCTCTAAGACCAGAAGAAAATCTGCCCACTGAAGAGCTTCCAGCAAAAGATAAGTTCTACTGATAGCAAGTAGACACCAGCTGATATGAGTGTAAAGCTCTGAAAGTATTGCAAGGCAGCAAACACCACATTGAAAAATTAAATACTATTCTCCACTAGCTTCTAAATGTCCTTAGGAAATCATTACAATGGTTTCAATTGTATAAACATGGATTTAGGCTGGAGTCAGAAGCTAAATGAAAAGACAGGTTTTATACCTCAGGAATAAAACTACTGAGGTACCACTCAGCCCTTCAGGTATGATGGTATGGGAAATGTCAGGACAATGCACATTGCTAAGAGTCAAATGAATTCCAGGAATACATGGTACTGACTGTGAGCAATTTCTGATCAGAGCTGATGATAAGCAGTACATTCACAGGGTAATACATCTTGCAATTCATTAACAGCTTCAGATTCTGAAGGAAGTCTAATTCTACACAAACAGTCTATCATTTCCTGTACCTTTGGAAAGGCTGTAACCTCGCAAGCTTGCATACATGCCCAGTGTATTGTCTCAGCTATATAGAGGAAAAGTGACCTTGCCAGTGATGAAGTGCTCAGACTATAAAATATAGATGACCTTCAGCTGCCTGGAATGAGCCATAAGACTCAGGAGCACAATTAGGCCATTTGGCTCATTGAGTCTGCTCCACCTTTCCATCATAACTGATTTATTATCCCTCTAAAGCCCATTCTCCTCAATTTCTTCCCATAACCTTTGACACCCTGATTAATCAAGAACCTACAAATCACCACTTTAAATATACTCAATGACTTGGCCTCCACAGCCGCCTGTGACAATGAATTCCATATATTCACAACCCTCTAGCTGAAATAATTTCTTCTCATCTCTGTTCTAAATGGATGTGCCTCTATGGTCCTAGACTCCCCCACTATGGGAACAACTCTCTCCACATCCACTCTATCGAGACTGTTCAATACAGTCAGCCCTTCTTATCCGTGGGGGATTGGTTCCGGGACCCCCCGCGGATACCAAAATTTGCGGATGCTCAAGTCCCTTATTTAACATGTATCAGTGCGGTGGTCTTTAGGACCCAGCGGAACCTCGGACTTCATTTAACATGTTTCCATGCGCTGGACATTAGGACCTGGCGGTGCAGCTCTGAATCCGCAGTGTTTCTGTTCATGAAAATAATCATGATCATGATTGAAAATAAGGTGGAAGTAATAACGCAATCAGAAAGAGGTGAAACGCCATCGGTCATTGGAAAAGTGTTAGGCTACAGTCGGTTAATGATCGGAACAATTTTAATGGAGAATGTGGAAGACCCTGCCCTGATGAAAGCTACAATTATTACTAAGCAATGCAGTGGTTAAATTATTGGAATACATATGTTTCTCAAGTGTTTTATATGCATAGGAAGGTAAAATATGTACCATATACTAAGAAAAATGTTTGACTAACTGACGCTAAATAATACCGGATGTACCTGTTCCGACTTCAAATCCGACTTAAAGACGGACTCAGGAATGGAACATAACCCGGGGACTGCCTGTACTTTTAACTCATTTCTAGATTACTTATAATACCTAATACAATGTAAATGCTAATGTAAATAGTTGTTATACTGTATTGTTTAGAGAATAATGACAAGAAAAAATAGTCCGTACATGCTCAAGCAACGAGTGCTGGAGAGAGAACTTCCGGGTTTTCCCGATCCGCGGTTGGTTGAATCCACGCATACGAAATCCACGGATAAGGAGGGCCGACTGTATTTGATGGGTTTCAATGAGATTCTTCTAAACTCCAACGAGTACAGCTCAGTCATCCTCTTCTCATTAACACTTTCATTCTAGAAATCATTCTCTTGAGCCTCCTCTGGACCCTCTCCAATGCCAATATCTCTTTTCTTAGATAAGAGGTCCAAAACTGTTCCCAATACTTCAAGTGCAGTCTGACCAATGCCTTATACAGCTTCAGCATTACATTCTTGCTCTTATATTCTAGTTCTCTTGAAATGAATGCTAACATTGCATTTGCCTTCCTTACCACCGATTCAACCTGCAAGTTAACCTTTAGAAAATCCTGCATGAGATCACCCAAGACCCTTGGCTCCTCTTATGTTTGAATTTTCTCCTTGTTTAGAAAACAGTGTACACCTATGTTCTCTCTAAGGTATGCGTGTGCACACATCTTTTGCTACTAATGCACAAAGGAATTTAAGCTGCACACTGACGATTATTATCCTCTACCTATTTGGCATGTTAAGTATATTTCATTATTGTACACAATCACATTTCCCTTTCCGGTTTCTGATGTGGATGGCGTTGACAAAGTGAGTTTGCGATGAATTGTCTGCAAATTTTAGAACTGGTTTATTTATATTGTTTTTATTGAAGAAATTATTGATTCACCATGTCAAATTCAAAAGAAGTAAAGGGTGTGAGTGCAAAAGAACTACTAGTTCATTTATAGCAGAATGGCTTAATGAAACAGTAGAAACTGCTACACCGAAAGCTCATGAGGTCAGCTATGTCATGTTGTATAGTATATGAGAAATAAGGCTCATTGATGTGTATTTTTTTAAAATTTTAAACAATGAACAACAAACTGGACTTCATAGTTTAATATTCTTAGAATCGCTTGAGGTTTACTTCCACTTCAAAATTCAGTGCACAGATGTTGTTATCACTGGGCAAAAAATTGCACGGCACAAGATTTTTGCACACACTGACTCATTACAAATTAGAGGGAACATTTGTCAACACCTTTATTCCTTCTACAAAAGTGCATGCCCATACATTTCCCTACACTATATTCTATCCGTCACTTCTTTGCCCATTCTCCCAATCTAAGTCCTTCTGCAGATTCCCTGCTTCCTCATCGTTACCTGCCCCTACAAATCGTCTGCAAAACTTGTCACAATGCCATCAATTCTGTCATCTAAATCATTGACACATAACATGAAAAGAAGTGCTACCAACACCCACTCCTGCAAGGCAACACTAGTCACCAGCATCCAATCAGAAAAGACTCCCTTTATTCCTACTCTTTTGACAATGCTCTATCCGTGCTAGTATGTTTCCTGTAATACCATGGACTATTATCTTGTTATGTGAAAAAAGGCCTTCTGAACATCCAAGTAAACAACATCCACTGACTCTCTTTTGGCCATCTTGTAGGTTATTTCCTCAAAGAATTCCAACAGTTTGTCAGGCAAAATTTTCCTTTAAGGAAAACATGCTGACTTTGCTGATTTTACCATGTGCCTCCAAGCACCCCGAAACCTCATCCTTAATAATGGACTCCAACATCTTCCCAAGTACTGAAGTCAGGCTAATTGGCTTACAATTTCCTTACTTCTTTTTTGGCAGAAATTGAAAGAGCTATATACACTCAGTGGCCTCTTCATTAGGCATAGGAGTGGAACCCAGTGTGGGGCACTTCAAGGTTTGACAAATTGTGCATTCAGAGATACTCTTCTACACTCCTGCACACCACTCTTTTAGCATATCATTAATTGAGTTACTGCCCTCTCCCTGTCAGTTTGAAACATTCTGACCTCTCTCAAGAACAAGGCATTTTTGCCCACAGGACTGCCACTCACTGTATTATTTTTTTTTTGGTTTTTGCACCATTCTCTGCAAACTCTCCATTCTCTAGAAACTGCTGTGTGTGAAAATCTCAGGAGATCAATACTTTCTGAGATACTCAAACCACCCTGTCTGGCACCACAACCCATTTCACAGCCAAAGTCACTTAGATCACATTTCTTCTCCATTCTGACAAAGAAACATAGAAAATAGGTGCAGGAGTAGGCCCTTCGGCCCTTTGAGCCTGCACCGCCATTCAGTATGATCATGGCTGATCATCCAACTCAGAACCCTGTACCTGCTTTCTCTCCATACCCCCGATCCCTTTAGCCACAAGGGCCATATCTAACTCCCTCTTAAATATAGCCAATGAACCAGCCTCAACTGTTTCCTGTGGCAGAGAATTCCACAGATTCACCACTCTCTGTGCAAGAAGTTTTTCCTCATCTTGGTCCTAAAAGGCTTCCCCTTTATCCTTAAACTGTGACCCTTCGTTCTGGACTTCCCTAACATCAGGAACAATCTTCCTGCATCTAGCCTGTCCAATCCCTTTAAAATTTTATTTGTTTCAATAAGATCCCCCCTCAATCTTCTAAATTCCAGCGAGTATAAGCCTAGTCGATCCAGTCTTTCTTCATATGAAAGTCCTGCCATCCCAGGAATCAATCTGGTGAACCTTCTTTGTACTCCCTCTATGGTAAGAATGTCTTTCCTCAGATTAGGGGACCAAAACTGCACACAATACTCCAGGTAGACGTTTGGTCTAAACAATAAATGAATCTCTTGATGATGTCCACATGCTTCTATGCATTAAGTTGCTGCAGCGATTGGCTGATTAACTATTTGCATCAACAAACAGGTGTACAAGTATATCTAACAAAGTCGACAGTGTATATAATACATATTCTTATTGTAATTTATAGTGTATTTTACATACTACACTTGTACTGTTGCCATAAAACAACAGATTTCATGACATGTCAGTGATAATAAACCTGATTCTGATTCTGAAGAGTATTCTGCAATACATGACTTCTCTCCAGGTGTACCGTACATTATCAAATATCTGGCCCAACATTGGCATGCGAAGCTACAGAAAGAATTGGGCACAATTTCTCAAATATTGATAATCACACAATGTATTCAAGACTTGCAACAGGAAACACTGGTTTTGAATCTCATACCTCATAAAGTTGATACTGTGGCGACCCACTTCCCAGCGCACTCGAACCGGCTCACAAAGCGGCGCGCGCCGGCATTGAGGCAGGTCCCAAAGAAGGTGCCAAGCCTTCGTCACCAGCAAGGGGAAAAGCCCGCGCGCGGGATGGGACTGTGAATATGCACCCCTACAGCTTTCCCGCCCGGGGAGGGCGGGAAGAGGAAGGCTTTAAAGCAAGGCCGTGAAGTTTGAATAAATCTCTTTTGCAAATGGAGCTTACCGACTCCATGTCATTATTTCAGCGCTGTGTGTAGCACACCGCTACAGTTGGTGACCCCGACGGCCCTAACAATATTTGGACCGGAGATGAACGACACCGCATCTGTTCATGCAGTTTTGTTCAAACTGCCAAGCTTCTGGATGCTGCGACCTCACCTATGGTTCCAGCAAGCAGAAGCCCAATTCCACATTCCGCAGATAACCTCGGATGCCACACGTTACTACTACGTGGTGAGCTCCCTCAACCAGGAGACAGCCGCCCAGGTTGAGGAGTTCATACAATCGCCCCCAGCGGACGGCAAATACACAGAATTCAAAGCCTTGCTCATAAGGACTTTCGGACTCTCACGGCACAAGCGAGCTGCCCGCTTACTGCACCTGGATGGTTTGGGGGACAGGCCACCGTCGGCTTTGATGAATGAGATGCTGTCCCTGGCCGGAGGTCACAAGCTCTACCTCACGTTTGAGCAGGCATTCCTGGAGCAACTGCCTGAGGACATACGCCTGCTGCTTGTCTGACGCGGATTTCAGCGACCCCTGGAAGGTGGCAGCCCGGGCGGACGTGCTGTGGAAAGCCAAGAAGGAGAGTGGGGTGTCCATCGCACAGATCACCAGGCCACGCTCCCAGCAGCAAACCAGACCAGGCCCAGCCACAGAGCCCACTAACCCTAGAGGCAGGGGTGAGGAGACCGATGAACAATGGTGCTTCTACTACCAGCAGTGGGGTGCAGAAGCCCGCCGCCGTAGCCTGCCCTGCAAGTTCCCGGGAAACGCCAGGGCCAGCCGCTGCTGATGGCTACGGCGGCTGGCCATCGGGATAGCCTCCTGTATGTCTGGGACAAGCAGTCAGGACGCCGCTTTTTGGTCGACACCGGAGCCGAGATCAGCGTCTTACCTCCAACGAGTTACGACACCCACAACAGAGAACCCGGTCCCACCCTGAGGGCCGCAAATGGCAGCACAGTAAGGACCTACGGCACCCATATGGTGCGGCTACAGTTCAGCTCCAGCCGGTTCACGTGGGATTTCACACTGGCTGCCGTAGCCCAACCGCTCCTGGGAGCGGATTTTTTGCGGGCTCACAGCCTACTGGTCGACCTGCCAAGGAAGAGACTGGACCAAGCCGAGACCTTTCAAATGTTCTCCCTGGGTGAAGCCCAGTTGCTGGCCCCACACCTAGGCTCCATCACGCTGTCCGACAACGACTTCACCAGAATCCTGGCGGATTTCCCATTGGTTCTGGCACTGCAGTTCACGGCAGCCATGCCCAGACATGGCATACAGCACCACATCCCGACACAAGGACCACCCTCCACGCCCGTGCTCGAAGGCTTTCCCCGGACAAGCTCCAACTGGCGAAGGAGGAGTTCAAGAGGATGGAGGAATTGGGGATCATACGGCGGTCCGACAGCCCATGGGCCTCCCCCCTGCACATGGTGCCCAAAGCAACAGGGGGCTGGAGACCATGCGGCGACTACCACAGGCTGAAGAAGGCTACAACACCGGACCGCTACCCTGTGCCGCACATTCAGGACTTTGCAGTGAACCTGCACGGCGCACGGATCTTCTCCAAGATACACCTCGTCCGGGGATACCATCAAATCCCGATGCATCCAGACGACGTCCCCAAAACGGCACTCATCACCCCTTTCGGCCTTTTCGAGTTCCTCCGCATGCCGTTCGGCCTAAAGAATGCCGCATAGACATTTCAGCGGTTAATGGACGTGGTGGGACGCGACCTGGACTTCGCTTTCATCTATTTGGACGACATCCTCATAGCCAGCAGCAGTCGTCAGGAGCATCTGTCCCACCTCCGTCAACTCTTTGCCCGACTGAGTGAATACAGCCTGACAATCAACCCGGCCAAATGCCAGTTCGGGCTTGACACCATCGACTTCCTGGGCCACAGGATTACTAAAGACGGGGCAACCCCTCTGCCCGCCAAGGTAGACACGGTCCGCCATTTCTCCCAACCCAACACAATCAAAGGCCTTCAAGAATTCGTGGGTATGGTGAATTTCTACCACCGCTTCCTCCCTTCAGCTGCCCGAATCATGCGCCCCCTGTTCACCCTGATGTCAGGTAAGGGCAAGGACATTACCTGGGACGAGGAGTCCACTGCCGCTTTCATTAAAACCAAAGAAGCCTTGGCAAACGCCACGATGCTAGTGCACCCCAGAACAAATGTCCCTACCGCCCTCACAGTGGAAGCATCTAACACGGCAGTCTGTGGAGTGCTGGAACAACTCATCGAGGGTCGCTGGCAACCCCTGGCATTTTTCAGCAAACACCTACGACCACCCGAGCTCAAATACAGTGCTTTCAACCGGGAACTGCTGGCGCTATACCTGGCAATCCAGCATTTCAGGTACTTCTTAGAAGGTAGGCCCTTCACTGCGATCACGGACCACAAACCGCTTACCTTTGCGTTCACGAAAGCATCCGACCCCTGGTTGTCCCGCCAGCAGCGACATCTGTCCTACATCTCCGAATACACGACGGATGTCCGGCATGTCTCGGGAAAGGACAATGTCATGGCGGACGCCCTCTCCCGCCCTAACATCCAAGCCCTGTCCCGGGGGTAGACTATGAAGCACTGGTGGAGGCGCAGCAGGCAAATGAGGAGATCCCTAGTTACAGGACTGCAGTCTCCGGTTTGCAGCTCCAGGACCTCCCTGTAGGCCCGGGTGAGAAGACCCTACTCTGTGACGTCACCACCGGCCAACCCCGCCCCGTCGTTCCGGCAGCCTGGTGGCGGCGCGTTTTCAACTCCATTCACAACTTAGCACACCCCTCCATCAGAACAACCGTCCAGATGGTAGCCAACAGGTTCGTTTGGCATGGACTTCGCAAGCAGGTCAGTGAATGGGCCAAAATGTGCATGCACTGCCAAACAGCCAAGGTGCAGCGGCACACCAAAGCTCTGCCGCAGCAGTTCCACCACACCCGCTGGCGTTTTGACCACATTCATGTGGATATCGTGGGCCCCCTGCCAGTGTCGCGAGGAGCGCAGCACCTCCTGACTATCGTGGACTGGTTCATGAGATGGCCAGAGGCAGTCCTGCTCACCGACACCACCTCCGAATCTTGCGCCCGGGCACTGATTGCCACCTGGGTTTCTTGCTTTGGGGTACCGGCCCACATTACCTCCAACAGAGGCACCCAGTTCACCTCCAGCCTGTGGTCAGCTATGTCCAGCCTTTTGGGGGCCTACCACCCACAGTCGAACGGACTAGTGGAGCGTTTCCACCGTCACCTGAAGTCGGCTCTCATGGCTCGACTCAAAGGGCCTAACTGGGTGGACAAGCTTCCCTGGGTCCTGCTCGGAATCCGCATGGCGCCCAAAGAGGATCTGCACACCTCGTCGGCCGAGTTGGTGTACGGCGCACCCCTGGTCGTCCCAGGAGAGTTCATACCAGCCCCAAGGGGGCAAGAGGAAGAACCCGCAGCAGTCCTGGGCAGACTAGGCGAGAGGCTCGGTAACCTGGCCCCCAATACCCACTTCACAGCATAGGCAAAACCCGACCTGCGTACCCAAAGACCTGCAAAACTGTAAGTTCATTTTTGTACGACAGGGCGGACATCGGGCACCGCTACAGCGGCCCTATGAAGGGCCATTTACGGTGATCGGAAACAATGGGTCCACATTCGTGCTGGACATTGGGGGGAAAGAGGAGGTTTTCACAGTGGACCGACTCAAACCGGCCCATGTGGACTTGGTGCAGCCGGTCGAGATTCAGGCACCGTGGCGCAGAGGCAGACCTCCCAAACAGAGTCCAACCCAGACTGTGGACATTGGGGGTGTATCGCCGGTTCTGGGGGGGGGGTGGTTATGTGGCGACCCACTTCCCAGTGCACTCGAACCGGCTCACAAAGCGGCACGCGCTGGCATTGAGGCAGGTCCCAAAGAGGGCGCCAAGTCTTCGTCACCAGCAAGGGGAAAAGCCCGCGCGTGGGATGGGACTGTGAATATGCACCTCCTACAGCATTCCCGCCCGGGGAGGGCGGAAACAGGAAGGCTTTAAATCGAGGCCGCGAAGTTTGCATAAATCTCTTTTGCAACTGCAGCTCACCGACTCCGTGTCATTATTTTAGCACTGTGTGTAGCACACCACTACAATACTACTCTTTCAAATTTCTAGGTACAACACTCTAATCTTCCTGTGAGATAGGTTCTGAGAATTGCTTCTGCTCTGTTGGCATCAATTTGCATGAAGTATGACAAAAATACGTATAAACAAGATTTTAAAATTCATCTTTGTTTAGGTATCAGAGGGGAAGTGGGATTAGCTACAAAGAATTTCATGGTCATGATTTTAAAAAATTGTTTTCCCTCAAACCTGCATTAAAATGCCAATGCATTGGTCTTTTTCTGCAAGCAATTTGATTATTTCTAAATGCTTAATTTGCTGATTCAATTTTTCCCCTTGAGATTGTTGTGCAGGCCCATTCTGATGCTTCCATAATATAAACATCTGCAACTCTCACACTATGAAGTTATAAAAAGATAACTTATATTAAGCGTTATGTCATTATTAATCCAGAATGAAATAACTGCTGTTACAGGCACTTACCAAATCATAGATCTCTTTTTCAGATAAACTGTCATGGTCTTTGCACACTTTCTGGACAGATACTGGTCTGTGACCAATGCTACTTCTTCTGGATTCAGTTATTAGAGAATCTTGCAAATCACAAGGTTCCTCCACATTATGCAAATCTTTATCAAATCCTAAAATATATGCAGATAAAAGAAAGAAAAAGAACTCATTTGCAGATACTTCAGCCAGAATTTACTTGAGTTGGCTTTATATAATTTTTTTTCTCAGCAATATTTTTATTGGTTTTATAAATCAAGAAAGCATAGTACAAAGGAGGTTTGTGCAGTACATAATAGATGTAACAAATGTACAATTCACATCTATGAAAGAGATACACCCATAGTACAATCATGCTTTGGTTGGCTCCCTGCCCTGACCTACCCCTCCCAATTCCCATCCCCAAGCCATCATTGCATTAGCAAAAAAAGGTTAAACAGAACCTTTATCCCCAGAGCTGCATTGGTATAGAGAAGGTGTATTTTCCTAACACATAAACTATTGTATGTTTACACATCTGAGTTTGTAGAATTTTACCGGAGAATGCTGAAAGTCAGGGAGTTATGTGCAGAGGAAAGGAAGAAGGGATGGACCTTTAGTTTGGCTGGGAATTCTGAAAATATTCAAGAAAGGGTCCCCACACCTTTTGGAACTTTATGTCCAAATTGAGAGTTGAGTAATGGATCTTCTCAAGGTATAGACTGGACATGATGTCCCTAAGCCACTGAGCATGGGTGGGCGGGGCAGCATCCCTCCATCCGAGCAAGACTGCATGCCTAGTCAAAAGAGAGGCAAGACAGTATGCGACGTTTGGTCGGACTTAGTGCATGTCCCCCTCTCCGGAGGTGCTGAAAACAGCAATCAAAAGATTAGGTTCCAGATTGTAATTAAGTATTTGGGATAGAGTTTGGAAAACATGTTTCCAGTATTTTTCCAAGCTAGGGCATGTCCAGTACACGTGAATAAGGGAAACCTCGCCCCTTTTTAATTTGTTGCAGCAGGGATTAACATCTGGGTAAATGCGAGATAATTTAGTTTTAAACATATGTACAACCTTGAACTGTAACAGGCAGTGGTGTGCACATAAAGGGGTTAAGTTAACTAACTTGAGAACTGAATCCCATACATCGTCTGACAGTGAAAAATTTAAATCTTGCTCCCAGGCAATTTTAATTTTATCAAATGGGGCTCACCTCAGAACCACTAGCTTGTCACAAATAGTAGATATTAGACCTTTGCGCAATGGATTCATGCAGAGAAACATATCAATGACATTTGTGTCGGGTGCCTCAGGGAAGTTTGACAACAAAGGGCTGATAAAATGTCTAATTTGCAAATATCTGAAGAAGTGAGTGTTGGGTAAGTTAAACTTTGCAGACAATTGTTCAAATGATGCAAAGCAGTTGTCTATAAGAAGATCTTTATAGCGCCTGATGCCCTTTCTATACCAGTCTTGAAATGTTGGATTATGTATAGAAGGCTGGAAGAGGTGATTATGTAGAATAGTACTTGAAAGAGAGAAGCCATAAAGACCACTATAGTTTCTGAACTGAGCCCATAGTCTCAGCGTGTGCCTGATAACAAGATTTAACAATTCGTTTAGGTGTAAGAAAAAGGGCTATGGATCCAAGAAGTGCGGAGATAGAGAAATTCTTAATGGAATTCAGGTCCATTGCCACCCATAGTGGGCAGTCAGATTGGTTGTGGAAATGAGAACAAAAGATGAGTTGGCGTATGTTAGCTACCAGTAATGTAAGTGGAAATTGGGCAGAGCCATGCCCCCAACACTTTTAGGTTTTTGAAGATGGACTTCATTCAGTTGGGGATGCTTGCCCTTCCATAAGTAGGATGATATGACTGAGTCTAGCAAGTCAAAGAAGACTTTAGGAATGAAAGTTGGTATGGATTGAAAATGGTATAAGAATTTAGGAAGGATGCTCATTTTGACAACATTAATTCGGCCCATCAGGGACATGGACAGGGGTGACCACTGTGCTAGGCTCTGTTTTGTATGATTTAACAAATTGGTGAAATTTTCTCCAAAAAGACACTTATAATTCCTTGTTACTGTGACGCCAAGGTAAGTAAATCGGTTATTCACTACCTTAAAAGGGAGGTTATGGAACTTTGACGCTTGTGCTTCTCCATTTATTGGAAAAAGTTTGCTCTTGTGTAAATTAAGTTTATATCCTGAAAACAGGCTAAATTTGTTAAGGAGTGAGAACATGGGGGGTAAGGAGGTGATTGGGTTTGATATAAAAAGTAAAAACTCATCAGCATAAAGGGAGACTTTGTGCTCAACTCCCTCCCTCCAAATCCCTGTCAGATTCACACAACTGCAGAACGCAATCTCCAGTGGCTCTATGGCCAGATTGAAAAGTAACGGGCTTAAGGGGCACCCTTGGGGGGTTCCACATTTGAGATTGAAAGGTTGGGGTTGATGAGAGTTGGTCAAAACAGAGGCAGTGGGACATGAATGGAACAGTTTAATCCATGTGATGAAACTTGGTCCAAAATCAAATTTTTCTAAAACAGCACAGAGGTAATTTCATTCCACACGGTCAAACGCCTCTACTGTCAGGCCAGCTGCCTCTTTTTCCCAGATTTAATACTCTTTGAGGTCATTGTGGAGTGAGTAAAGTCACAGGCAGGGGGAAGAGCAAAAACATCCAACAGTTTGGTATGCGAAAAGGGGGAAGGAGGAGTGTGAAAATAGAAAGTAGGATGGAACGCACGTTCTCTGCGACTACTCCATTTGGCTGCCAACCGGAAGTCCGAGCTGGCTTTGTATTTTTATTTTTAAAAGTAATATAATTATTTTATACAAAATTTTACATCAGCATACATTTTTCAACTGAAAACACTTATTTTCTGTTGTTGAATCATAATAAGACATAGGAGCAGAATTAGGCCATCTGGCCCATCGAGCCTGCTCCAACATTCAATCATGGCTGATCCTTTCTTTTCCTCCTCAACCTCAGTTCCTGGCCTTCTCCCCATAACCTTTGATGCCTTGTCCAATCAAGAACCTATCAATCTCTGCCTTAAATACACCCAACGATCTGGCGTCCACAGCTGCATGTGGCAAAAAATTCTACAAATTCACCACCCTTTGGCTAAAGAAATTTCTCTGCATCTCTGTTTTGAAAGGGTGCCCCTTTATCCTGAGGCTGTCCTTCTTGTCCTAGACTCTCCCACCATGGGAAACATCCTTTCCACATCTATTTTGTCTAAGCCTTTCAACATTCAAAAGGTTTCAATGAGATCTCTCCTACTGAATTCCAACGAGTACAGACCCAGAGCCATCAAGTGTTCCTTGTATTAGAACCCTTTCATTCCCAGAATCATCCTTGTGAACCTCCTCTGGACCCTCTCCAATGCCAGTGTATTTCTTCTAAGATGAGGAGCCCAAAACTGTACAAAATACTCAAGGTCAGGCCTCACCAGTGCCTTATAAAGCTTCAGCATCACATCCCTGCTCTTGTATTCTAGACCTCTTGAAATGAATGCTAACATGGCATTTGCTTTCCTCACCACTGACTCAACCAGCAAGCTAACCTTCAGGTTGTTCTGCACAAGGATTCCCAAGTCCCTCTGCATCTCAGATTTTTGGATTTTCTCCATTTAGAAAATAGTCCAGACATTTATTTCTACTACAAAACGGCATGACCATGCGTTTTCCAACATTGTAATTCATTTGCCACTTTCTTACTCATTTTCCTAATCTAAGTCTTTCTGTATCCTACCTGTTTCCTCAACACTACCTGCCCCTCCACTAATCTTTGTATCATCTGCAAACTTGGCAACAAAGCCATCTATTCCATCAACTAAATTATTTATATATACAGCATGAAAAGAAGTGGTCCTAACACAACCCCTGCAGAACACCACTAGTCACTGGCAGCCAACCAGAAAAGGATCCTTTTATTCCCATTCACTGCGTCCTACCAATCAGTCAATGCTCTAACCATGTTAGTAACTTACCTGTAATACCATGGGCTCTTAACTTAGTAAGCAGCCTCATGCGTGGCACCTTGTCAAAGTCCTTCTGAAAGTCCAAATATACAACATCCACTCCATCCCCTTTATTTATCCTACTTGTAATCTCCTCAAAGAATTCCAACAGATTCATCAGGCAGGATTTTCCCTGAAGGAAACCATGCTGAGTTTGTACCATCTTGTCCTGCATCACTAAGTACTCTATCACCTCAACAATTGACTCTAACATCTTCCCAACCACTGAGGTCAGGCTAACTGGTCTATAATTTCTTTTCTGCTGCCTTCCTCCTTTCTTAGAGTGAAGTGATATTTTTTTGCAATTTTCCAGTCCTCTAGAACCATGTTAGAGTCCAATGATTTTTGAAAGATCATTTCTAATGCCATCACAATCTCTAACGCTACCTCTTTCAGAACCCTAGGGTGCAGTTCATCTGGTCCGGGTGACTTTCAGCCTGATACAGCTAAAAAGCACAACTGCTTCCAAGGTCAGTACAGTCAAAAAAGAAGTCTTAATGCGTTTAAACGAACTATCGCTGCTTAAAACCGACAGAAACAACACCGATTGTGGTTGGAAGTGCCTACAGAGCACACCTCGGAGGAAGCACGGGTGTAGATCTGGGTTACAAGTGGGTTTAAGGAAATAGGGTTTTAAATTACCTATACCGACTATCTTGCTGGCGAACATGCAGTCTCTGGTGAATTAAAATCGATGATCTCAGAGCTAGGGTGCTGAATCAGAGGGACATTAGGACTGCGTGTCCTTTGTTTCACTGAATCCTGGTTAACCCCTTCCTTCCGTACTGGATGCAGCAATCCAGATAGACGGTTTTACTATATACTGCCATAATAGATCTATAGTCTCTCAAAAGCAGAGGTGGAGGAGTATTCCTCATGATCAACTCTTATTGGTGCACAAATATATCAGTGCTGTCCCAATTCCACTCACCAGACCTGGAATATCTAGCAGTAAAGTACCATACATTTTACCCACAATGGGAGTTCTCTGGAGTCATTTTGGAAGCAGTTTACCAAAGTTGCAGTACCTCCCTCTGCAATTGGATCCTCGACTTCCTAACCGAAAGACCACAATATGTGTGGATTGGTGATAACATATCTTCCTCACTGACGATCAACACCTGTGCATCTCAGTTGTGTGTGCTTAGCCCTCTGCTCTCTCTATATATACATGATTGTGTGGCTAAGCATAGCTCAAATACCATCTATAAACTTGCTGACGATACAACCATTGTTGGTAGAATCTCAGGTGGTGACAAGAAGGTATACAGGAGTGAGATATGCCAACTAGTGGAGTGGTGCCGCAGCAAAACCTGGCACTCGACGTCAGTAAGACGAACGCACTGACTGTGGGCTTCAGGAAGGGTAAGACAAAGGAACATATACCAATCCTCATAGAGGGATCAGAAGTGGAGAGAGTGAGCAGCTTCAAGTTCCTGGGTTTCAAGATCTCTGAAGATCTAACCGGATCCCAACATATCGATGTAGTTATAAAGAAGGCAAGACAATGACTAAGAGGTTGAAGAGATTTGGCATGTCAACGAATACACTCAAAAACTTCTTTAGTTGTACCATGGAGAGCATTCTGGTAGGCTGCATCACTGTCTGGTATGGAAGCTACTGCACAGGACCGAAAGAAGCTGCAGAAGGTTGTAAATCCAGTCAGCTCCATCTTGGGTACTAGCCTACAAAGTACCCAGGACATCTTCAGGGAGTGGTGTCTCAGAATGGTAGTGTCCATTATTAAGGATCTCCAGCACCCAGGGCATGCCCTTTTCTCACCGTTACCATCAGGAAGGAGGTACACACTCAGTTTCTTCCCCTCCACCATGATTCCTAAATGGACATTGAATCTTTGGACTCTACCTCACTTTTTTAATATACAGTATTTCTGATTTTGCACATTTTTAAAAAATCTATTCAATATACATAATTGATTTACCTGTTTATTTATTATTATTTTTACTTTATCTATTATTTTTTTCTCTCTGTATTGTATTGAACTGTTGCTGCTAAGTTAACAAATTTCATGTCACATGCCAGTGATAATAAACCTGATTCTGATTCTCATGTACCATTAGCTCTTTCAGCTTTTTGAGCACATTCTCACTTGTAATAGTAACTGCTCCCACTTCTCTTCCTTCACACACTACAACATCAGGCATACTGCTAGTGTCTTCCACAGTGAAGTCTGATGCAAAACACTCATTTATTTCATCAGCCATCTCCTTGTCCCTGTTATTATTTCTCCTGCCTCATTTTCTAGCGGTCCTATATCCACTCTCATTTCTCTTTTATTTTTAACATACTTGAAAGAACTTTTACCATCCACTTTGATATTATTTGCTAGATTGCTTTCAAATTTCATTTCTTCCCTTCTAATGATTTTTATTTGCTCTCTATAGGTTTTTAAAAATTTCCCAATCCTCTATCTTCCCACTAATTTTTGCTTTGTTGTTTGCCCTCGCTTTTGCTTTTACAATAGCTTTGACCTCCCTCATCAGCCACAGTTGTACTATTTTACCATTTGAGTACTTCTTCATTTTTGGAATACATATGTCTTGCACCTTCCTAATTTTTCCCTGAAATGTACGCCATTGCTACTCTGCTGACATCCCCGTCAGCAGTTCCTTCCAATTTACTTTGGCCAACTCCTCTCTCATACAGCTGCTCTCTCTTACTCCACTGAAATATTGCTACATTGGACTTTACTTTCTCCCTATCACATTTCAAATTGAACTCAGTCATACTGTGATCACTGGTCCCTAAGGGCTCTTATACCTTAAGCTATCTAATTGCCTCTGGTTCATTACACAACACCCAATCCAGTATAGCTGATCCCTGGTAGGCTCAACGACAAACTGCTCTAAAAGGCCATCTCTTAGGCATTCATCAAACTCACTCACTTAAGATCCATTAACATTGCCAATAGAGTAATGTTAGTGAGCTACAAACTTAGAGGTACATACTGATAAACTAAGGATCCAAATTAAAATTCTATCATATTAGCTTGTGTTTTTGAACTTAGAACAAAGAGCTGGTAACCACTGAGCTCCTGTTTAGGTTGGTCAAAGAGCAGCATCTAAAAGGCGGTGTCAACTGTAGTCAAAACCAAAAATGTGCATGCCAGAATTCATTTGCAAATTAAAACTACTGCATTCAGCTTTCACAATTTGTTTCCCTCATACAGGACGTACCAAGTCAGACTGGACAACCACTTTTCAAAACATCTCTATTAAGCCTACTGGGGAGACCCTATGCTTTTAGTTGCCCACCATGTTAATTCTCCATTACACCTGCACTGTGACTTCTCTGACTTTGATGTCTTGTACTCTTCCAATGAAGCCCATTCCAAGCTTGAAGATCAGTAGCCCATTTTCCAAGTAGACAAGTGATAACCTTGAGGACCTAATAATGAACTGAATAATTTCAGAACAGCAGCAACTTCTCTATCCATCTTGTATCTACCAAATTAGAATATGTTGTATTTTTCCTAATTTTGAAGAAAGAATGTAACACTTTCTCCCTCCACTGCTGCTACTTGACCCATATTTTCAGCATTTTTAGTTTGTTATTTCAGATCCTAGCATCTGCAGTTCTTTTCTTCAGTGTATTTTTGAATGAAAGGATACTATGTAGGTAAGAAATCAGGCTGAATCCTGGCTGGCAATGGAGTCACAGCACAGGGATGGGTAAAGAACCATTTGAAGTTTTCTGTCTACAAACTAGATAAAAAAAGAATGAAAGTAACACCCAGTTTGCAGCAGAATGACTTAGTACTGCCCCAAGTACTGCCCTCAAAAATATATGAAACATTTATATTTTATGCTATGGCCTTGGGCATCCTGATGCCATGAAGTGTTTCATAGACTTACAAGGTTCTATCACAATCTTTCAGAGATGAAGCGGTGACAAGAGAGACTTACTCTGTCACACCTAGAACGGAATGGCAGAGTTCTAGAGATTTGTTGGCTAGTAGTTATTTAGAAATTATCAAGTTACTGGCATCTTATAAAATTGTTCTCAAATAATTTGTTCTGCACAGTAACCATGATCAAGAGTTGATTCCGGTCAAGATGGTGTCTACGTACAATGCTATCCAGTCAAATTCTTCTGGATAGACTGTGAAAACATAAATTTCATTTCTTTTATGTCTTTTACATTTGTTTTTCATCTTGAATGTGATTCAGGAATTGAAGCTTGTGATTTGAAGTTTGGAGATCGTTTGGGTATTCCAGCGCTCTGCAGTTCCTTAGAGAATTCCAGGAGACAGAGGCAGCATGCACGAACCTCATGGCGAGAAGCTTGCAAACAACGCATGAGCCAGTGTTCAACAGCATTTCTCTGATTAGAACTTCCGTTGTTGATCAATTAAAGCAATGAGCGAGATGGAAATTCAAGGTGAATGCGGAAGGTGAGCACTGCTGGCTGCCTTTTCATTGCTGCTGGGATCGCTCTGCTGCCACAGAGGGGAGACTGCCACTTGATCGCTAGTACGATTGCTCTGCTACCGGAG